>NC_133336.1:6354484-6654484 GCF_042186555.1 Aquarana catesbeiana
CATTGGCTGTTCGCAAGTTCGCCGAACAGCGAACAATTTGGGGTGTTCGCAGCAAATTCGAATGCCGCGGAACACCCTTTAAAAGTCTATGGGAGAAATCAAAAGTGCTAATTTTAAAGGCTAATATGCAAGTTATTGTCATAAAACGTGTTTGGGGACCTGGGTCCTGCCCCAGGGGACATGGATCAATGCCTCCCTGCCTCCCTCCATGCCAACATGGGTGCGGAGCGGCCCGGAGAAGAAAATGGAGAAGAGGAGAAGAGGAGAAGAGGAGAAGAAGAAGAGAAGAGCGGGAGCCTCCCTCCCATGCCATGGGTGCGGAGCGGCCCGAGAAGAAGAAGATAGACGACGCCGCGGAGGAGATGCTGGACGAGAACACTGGAGGAAGAACCAGAAGAGCCAGAAGAACCAGAAGAACCAGAAGATGAAGGAAGATAGAAGAAAGAAGAAGCATTTAAATAAAGGAATCGTCAAAAACTGTCTTGTCATTTTTAACATTTTTGACAGTTTTTTAGTGAAATGGTAGGGGTACCCCCTTACCATTTCACACAGGGGGGGCGGGATCTGGGGGTCCCCTTGTTAAAGGGGGCTTCCAGATTCCGATAAGACCCCCGCCCGCAGACCCCCACAACCACCGGCCAGGGTTGTAGGGAGGAGGCCCTTGTCCTCATCAACATGGGGACAAGGTGTTTTGGGTGGCTACCCCAAAGCACCCTTCCAATGTTGAGGGCATGTGGCCTGGTACGGTTCAGGAGGGGGGGCGCACTCTCGTCCCCCCTCTTTTCCTGCGGCCTGCCAGGTTGCGTGCTCGGATAAGGGTCTGGTATGGATTTTTGGGGGGACCCCACGCCGTTTTTTTTTTTTTTGGCGTGGGGTTCCCCTTAAAATCCATACCAGACCTGAAGGGCCTGGTATGGAATTTAGGGGGACTCCCGTCATTTTTTTTTTTAAATTTTGGTTCGGGGTTCCCCTTTGGGGAATTCCCATGCCGTTTTTATCAATGAACTTCTATGTGTATTGTCGGCAATGCAATAGCCGCGAGTAGTTTTAAATGAGTTTTTTCCTTCAAAATGTAATTTTGCTGTCAGACTGTTCTAAACACAGGAAACATGCGCCCCTTTACAGGCATACTATAGACACCCCCCAGGTATGAAATTTAAAGGGATATTATACTTTTATTGTTTGACTTTAAGCATTATTAAAATCACTGCTCCTGAAAAAACGTCCGTTTTTAAAACTTTTTTTTGCATTGATCCATGTCCCCTGGGGCAGGACCCAGGTCCCCAAACACTTTTTATGACAATAACTTGCATATTAGACTTTAAAATTAGCACTTTTGATTATTCATGTTCGTGTCCCATAGACTTTAACGGTGTTCGCACAAACTTTTTTCCTGTTCGCATGTTCTGGTGCAAACCGAACAGGGGGGTGTTCGGCTCATCCCTAGTTGCAAACAGCAACAGTGCGATGTGCTGCACACATGTCGAAAAAGGCCCACACCAAGGAACTTTTTAAAGTCAGCAGGGAGTCAGCAGTGCCCTGCACCTGCGGAGCTCTGCTGTGTGATGCAATAGGGTGGCTGCCCTTAAGCTTCCCCTCTAGAGGACATCCTGCCTTGTTGGAGTTGTGCCTCCTGCTCCTCACTTCTATCAGGCACCCAAGTTGAGTCAGTGACCTCAACATCCCCTCCCTTCTCATCACTGGAGCAAACTTAGCAGTACGCTGAAGCTTGGGGGAACATGACTGCCAGTTTCTTGTCCTTCTTGGGCACCCCCTCTCTCTAGGCTCATGTTAGTCCCTTCCTCAACCTGGGAACCAACATTGGAGCCTTCAAATCGCTGTGCATTCTCCAGCAGCATGTACCCGACACTGTGGTCGAATAGTTCTGGGGACTCCTCCATGCATGATGGTGGGGCTACGGAAGGAGTGACTGTGGACAAGGAGCCAGTGGAATAGGCTGCTTTGGCAGCTGCATTGGAAGGCAAACTACTCTGAGCCTGGGTGACAGAGGATGAGGAGGATGAGGACGGTTTTGTTATCCACTCCACCAAGCGTGCCCCACGGCCACTTGCAGAGAATGCACCATGTCCATGACCAGCACTGTTGACTGTAGACACAGAGCCTGCTTGCCCTCTTTTAGTGGCCTGTGAGCATCTGCCTCTCCTTGGTGGCCTTCCGGACATGATGTATGTTTTCTTTTGCAACACCACACTACACTGTATTATATACACCACCAGAAATGTATTAGAAACTGTACAGCAGCTGCACTGTATTGTGTACTGTGTACACCACCAGAAAAGTAATAGCAACTGTAGTACGGCTGCACTGTATTGTGTACACCAGAAGTGTAGTAGCAACTGTACTATGGCTGCACTGTATTGTGTACACCACCAAAAAAGTAGTAGAAACAGTACAATATGGAATGCACTATAGATATAGGCTACACTGGATGCAGAGTATATATATATTGTAAAGTTTGGGGGTTGTTTAGCTCAAGTGTAGCACCCGCTAGCGAGAACAGTCCACACAGATGATTCCTTTTCAGGGCTTTTTATTAAAGAAAACAAACAAAGTTCCAGAAACGAAAAACAAAAGTGGTTTCCCCTCGCAGGGGGTTTTCACCATCAGATTTATATAAAAAGATATTCAGCCTCTCGGCTTACAGATGCAGCTATTGCAAACAAAAATACTGAGTCACCTGTATCTCTTCAGCAGCAGGCTCCCACACAGAGCTCTCCTGACTACTGTCAGCGACCTCAGACTCAGGTCTCTGACTTTCACAGTGCAGCCTGCACTCCTTGGCTACTTCAGTGCATACCTGCACTCTCTGGGTTCTCCCTTGCAAACCTGGACTCCTCGGGAGGGTGGGGCCCAGAACCATGGTCCTGACTCTACTATCAGGCCCACACACACCTGAACAGTCAATGTGCCGGTGAGTCTGGGACCCAGTACTGGGGATTTCATCCCACCCGGATCTCTAAGAAATTCCCGGGCTCCAGGTCCCAAAGTGGCCCTTACTAAATAATGAGGAAACTGAAAAGGCAGTTTCCTCTCAAATAAGCAAATACCCTGGAGCCCCTCAACCTGCCTGGTTGAGAATTCTGGGTACATACACCGGTGGGGTACCACACTACCACATATCCCCCCCTTGTTTCGACCCAGAGGGCGGAACACACCAGTACAACCTCCTCACTTTGGCATGACCATGCAAGCTACCCTCCACATGGGCCAAATCTTGTCCCATCAGGTGACTTTCTCCACGTCCCCCTGCTACATTTACTCGGGCTCTACAAAGACACTCCCATGCCTTTTTAAGAGTACGCTTCCAAAATTGCTGTCTTTCCATTCCTCTTGGGCCTACACTAGTCCTTTTACCAATCTTGGTACCTTTTTGCACATGAGGATGATTTCTGAGTTTTAAGGGTCGAACACCATTACAGTTAGAACGTGCTCCCTCAACTTCCACTAGACCACCCCTTTTCTCTTTACTTAATTTAGAAAGAACCACATTTTTAAACACTGGTTTAGTGATAAGTGGGGGCTCTTTTATTGGGGTGACACTGGTCCCTCTCTGTACTCTAAGTACGGGCACCCTCTTACTGTCCAAACTTAGTGTCTCTTGTTTCCTCATGTACACTGCATGCTTAATTTTGTCAGTTTTATCACTAACATCCTCATATGACTGCAGCCTCATCCTAGTCTCCCTCTGAAGGACATCCTGACTGTCTTGCCACTCTGAGGTTTTTAAGTCCTGTGACACCTTGCTGCGCTTTGGGCTATTTCCTTCCGACAATTGTTTACCACGGTCCTTCTCAGATCTTAGAAGTTCCTCAAACCTCAGGAAATCTTCCTCAGAATTACCCTCCCGAATCTGTGGGGGGCCTAATTCTGTTGTACCCTTTACCTCTTCCAAGTCAGTCCTACCATTACCCATCTCATTACAATTTTCAGGGTTTGCTACAACCATATCAACTTGACCAAGACCATCAGGTCTACCATTATTTTTGATGGCACTCATGGTAACCAAACCACCAAAATTTTCAATGCGTTGCATTTTTCATCATGGTCAGAAATATCAATGTATTTGTCATATTTCATTTCACCCATGTTCGGCAGGGCAGTGTCTGGAGAGGAACTGCACCCAGTGAAATGGTCGTCTATGGCAGCTTCACTATACACCAACTCCACTGGCAAGAGATCCTCTGCCAGCGACTGTCCTGACCATCATCTCATAAAACAACATTTGGACCTGTGACTACAATCACTTCATTTATTGCTGTGCCATCTGGCACTTCCACCAGCACCAGCTTATTTGGCACAGCATCATCCATTACCACATCATTAGGCCCTTTGTGGATCACAGACATGACCTCTTCTTTGCGTTCACCCTTACTTGGCGTTTCCATCTCATGAGCAACATCATCTGCAGTAGCAAGTGCACCCTTGCATATAAGTTGCTCTGCAGGTCCTTCCTCTGGCACTGCAGAAATCATGTCTGTTCCACTTTTACCAACAGAGGCCTTTTCCAACAAAGCCAACAGGCTTTTTGCCCACCTGTCCCAGTCTGTTATCTCTGTGCTCCCAGAGGTACCAGGCAGTACTGCTACTACTGCACAAGGAGACCCAGAGGGACAGAGGGGTTCAGCAACAGACACATTGCACATATCACTTTGGTTCACATAAGATTGTGGCACTATATTTTTAACCATAGCAGACTGCAATACCACATCTTCACCACCTTGCTCTGGTGGCGCTTCATTAAATGCATGAACGCTTTCATATCTGTCATTGCCAGGATTGCAGTAACCCATTTACACCATGAGTGTTTTCAAACATTTCAGTTTTATCATTTAACATTATGTTATCGCCAAGTTCAGGTAACCTCTTATCCTTTAGAGCGGCACCATAGCTGTCCCAGGCAACCTCCGGCTCCAAAACGCAGAGCTCCTTGGGGGTTTCTAAGGACACCTCTGTGGCCTTCGTCACAGTTGCTAGGGGAGATAGCACATCTTTAACCACATTCACACCAATGTTTTTATCTCTAGTGAGCTGCACTAGCCCATTCGCAACTTGACCATTCACTTTAGCCAACACAATATTAGCATTTTTACCCATAACATTGTCACATTCAAGTTTACCACTTGCCCCCCCACTGAAAAGGGCACTGTAGCAAGGCAAGACCTTTTCCACACAGACAGTGGATCTCCCATATGGGGTCACTTCCACTCCAGTGTGCACAGCCACATAGTCAGTCTCCTTCATGCATTTACCAGCAATAGTCTTACCTATCACTGTAACAGTGATTGCTATGTTCACTTGAGTACGTGGTCTATCCTTGGTTGCACTTTCACTGGCCAACTCTCCCTGGTGTCCACGGGATGAAAATGCAGCAGCCATTTCTGACTCCTTAGCACCCCCCGCAGGCACAACAGGTACTTCATCACTGTTGCCAGGGGTGACTGTAAACATTTTTAAACAGGTACCTGGGCTTGCAGAAAAAGACTTTTGACCAGTAGCACTATCACCAGCTGTGCTCCACAACCTGGGACAAGAAAAGATTCAATGCCCCAGCTGACCACATTCCAGGCATGGTACATTTCTGCACATATCTTTAGTGGGACGCTGCTCCACATCTTCAATGTAGCTCCTCCTCCCGGTTAACACCTGATCTCTCATTGCCAAGGGAGATGACACTCTTCCAGCTGTACTTTGCTGACTCTCCCAAATGCATCGACTTTGCGCTCCTTGAAGCATTGTTGCTTTCAACTTGCCATGATCTTCTGTGGGCAATACATTTCTCATGTAGTGGTCCACAGACTTGACATCACCGCCGTTGCTACGGGCAACCACATACCTCTCAAACTTCCGGTCAGCCTGTTGGTCACACCTGGCATTCAAATCAGGCTTCCCAAACATTGTTACAGACCTTTGTCTGGCCGTGTCACCTTGTATTGGAGACTGAGACAAAGGGCACTTGGAGACAACATGCCCCCACTCTCTGCACCACAAACAGTGCTCTTGCTTCAGAGCCTTAACAGGGCTTCCCCAATTGCATCCTTGTTCAAACTTAGGCCTCTGCACATTGATAGCTGGCCTGCTTGCAACAGGGTTGCCAGGGGCAACAGCATGCACTTCCCCCTTAACTGGAGTTGGTGAAGCAAAAAACAGTATGCAATACTTGCCGGCAGGCTCAAACCCTTGTTTCATCTGCGCAGTCACTCTACAACACTTTTGCGCAGTCCAGCAACAAAATGGAGCACTGTCACTTTAAAGCAAGTTGTTTTCCTCTTCATGCAAGCTTTCCTCACCTGCACACACAGATTGTGCTGTCTCATGCACACAAACACAGTTCATATAAAACAGATGAACTCACGTTTTTCAGGGATCTCCAGGTCTGCCTGCATCCAAGCACCACTTGTAAATTTTGGGGGTTGTTTAGCTCAAGTGTAGCACCCGCTAGCGAGAACAGTCCACACAGATGATTCCTTTTCAGGGCTTTTTGGCCCACTTTTATTAAAGAAAACAAACAAAGTTCCAGAAACGAAAAACAAAAGTGGTTTCCCTTGCAGGGGGTTTTCACCTACAGCTTTAAATAAAAGTGTATTTAGCCTCCCGGCTTACAGATGCAGCTATTGCAAACAAAAATACCAAGCCACCTGTCTCTCTTCAGCAGCAGACACACCACTGCTCAGGCTCCCACACAGAGCTCTCCTGACTACTGTCAGCGACCTCATACTCAGGTCTCTGACTTTCACAGTGCAGCCTGCATTCCCTGGCTACTTCAGTGCACACCTGCACTCTCTGGGTTCTCCCTTGCAAGCCTGGACTCCTCGGGAGGGTAGAGCCCAGAACCATGGTCCTGACTCTACTATCAGGCCCACACACACCTGGACAATCAGTGTGCTGGTGAGTCTGAAAACCCGGATCCAGGACTGGGGATTTCATAGCACCTGGATCTCTAAGAAATCCCTGGGCTCCAGGTCCCAAAGTGGACCTTACTAAATAATGAGGTAACTGAAAAGCCAGTTTCCTCTCAAACAAGCAAATAACCTGGAGCCCCTCAACCTGCCTGGTTGAGAATTCTGGGTACATACACTGGTGGGGTACCGCACTACCACAATATATATATTTATATATACGAGACTGTATATGTATACTGTATATTAATACACTGCCTGCACTGACTGAATATAGAGTAAACACTGCATTTCTAATCTATGCTAAATGCAGAGTATATATATATATATATATATATATATATATATATATATATATATATATATACATATTTATGGTTGGAGCCCTATGTCCGATATGGACATGGATAACATTTATAGTTAACGTAAGACTTACCATCGGAAATAGACCTGGAAGTGTGGACTTACCATATGAAATGGACCTGAAAGTGTGCCTTGGTCTGATGGCCGGTATGCCAAATTAAGGGGCATACCCTAGTTTAAGAAATGATTATTCTGTAAAGAGAAATGAATAGTTGAGAAATGCTTTGAAATGGGGATGGGAGGGTGGGTATCACGCACAGGAAACCGACAAGCACCACAGGTGAGCGGGCTGCTTAAATACCCCCCGGGCTCCTCCCATAAATTCAGGCCACCATACTGGCCTTCCTACTTATGGTTGGAGCCCTATGTCCGATATGGACATAGATAACATTTATAGTTAACATAAGACTTACCATCGGAAATAGACCTGGAAGTGTGGACTTACCATATGAAATGGACCTAAAAGTGTGCCTTGGTCTGATGGCCGGTATGCCAAAATAAGGGGGCAAAAACATTCAGGTAGGGGTATAATATTTTATTGGTTTTCAGTTATTCATTGAGCCAATTTTGAAAATGCTTGTGCCATCTCTACTTGAGGATTAGGGATATACCGGGCGAAGCAGGCTGACTTCCACCTGCCTAGTCTTTTGATGACGTGGGACGTGGTCTGGGACCCCCATGGTGGGATGCTGCGGAGGCTGCTCCGATATGAAAGGAGTGTCCGGAGTACTGAGTAGGGTTAAGGTGAAGGTTGCGGAGAAGTATCCTTATGTGTTTCACAAACTGACAGGCACTCAAGGGTTTAACTGGGAATGGTAGCAGAGAACTGGTGTCCGGCTGTTCAGGCAGGAGTGACAAAAGACGCTTGAGTACGGTGACTGGACACCAGCTGTTATTGGTTCTGTAAAGGTGAATGTCCTATCCCGAGCCTGTTTGCTGGGTTTTAGAAACCTCAAGGTGAAGGACGAAATGGTCTTGGTAGCGAACCAAGTGCCGTCTGCGTAGTACTTGGCCTGCGGGGTTGTTACAGGTGAACTCGCCAGGTCCCAGGAACCCGTAGTAGGCCAAATATATGGCTGCTTGTATGACCGTACTGGGGAGAAGACTAAATGGAGAAGTAGTCAGGATGGTCGACATATCCCTGAAGATGGGCCCCGTAATGGGTAAGCGCTTGGTGCTGATCACTGATTGGTGTTTCTGAATGCCACGTAGGATGGCTCGGATGGTGTGTGACGAGAACAGTGAAGACTTTGTGGGGTCTTGAAGAGTCAAGAAATGTTGTATGCCGGCTAGGTATAGCCTAATGGTATTATAAGATAAGGCCAGCTGAGTGTGGCAGTATGAAATGAAGGCCAGTACTTGCTTGACATCTGTTGTTCCTTTGCAGCAGGGTGCCATGAATTTATTGAACGCCTTCCAAGCTGTCTGGTAGGCTTTGAGTGAGTTATGGGAGAGTGAGTGATTGATGAGCTGCGTTGCTCCTTGTAAGTGTTCTACTAGTCCAGGGTCAGCTGTGACCAAACAGGGATAGGGACCGACACTGGATCGGCTCCGGGAACCTGTTTGAAAAAGGAGGTGTAATTAAAACGTGACAGTGCGTCAGCAGCTAGATTGTATTTGCCTAGAATAAATGAACAGTGGATGTTAAACTGATGTTGTAAAGACAGTTGTACCAATCTGCGCAGGAAGGACATGACTGATAGGGACTTGGACCTGCCTTTGTTGACAATGTCTGCCGTGGCCTGATTGTCGGTGGTGAAGACCACAGTTTGCCCTGTCCAATGATGACCCCAGAGCTGTGCGGCTGCTACTATGGGATAGAGCTCGAAGAGGGAGGATGTTCGGGTAAAGCCGGGTATCAACAGTATCTGTTGAGGCCAGGGTCCTGAAAACCACTGGTGGCCAAAAATTGCCGCAAAGCCTGTAGAAGCTGGGGCATCTGTCACCACCTGGGGTGAAAGGTCCGAAACTATAGGTATAAATAGGGATATGCCATTCCAGGCGGACAGGAATTCCTCCCACATAGATATCTCCGCTATTGCTGCGGAATCTAGATTTAGAATCTGATCGGGGTCTTGTGTTTGTGACTGAAATCTCAGCAGACGTGACACGAAGGTGCGACCTTGTGGAATAGTTCGCATGGCGAAATTAAGCATTCCCAGGAGGATTGCAACTGCTTTTTGGTACACCCCCTAGTGTGGATGAATTTATGAAGGACCGCCCTAATGCGGGTTAGTTTGTCGAGGGGGAGACTGGGCTGCATGGTGCAGGTGTCTAAATTGACCCCGAGAAAGGTGACGTTGTGTGCTGGGCCGTCGACTTTGTGCTCAGCGATGGGAACATTGAGATTTCCGAATATGACTCTGAGTTTGTCGAGGTCTCCTGGGGGCCTGCTGGGTGGTTCTATTAGTAAGAAGTCGTCCAGGTAGTGAATGACTTTTTGGCACTGAGCTTTGTGCGAGAGTATCCAAGCGAGGGACTGAGCGAATGTGTCGAAGAGCCAAGGGCTACTCTTGGAACCGAACGTCAGTTTTGTGGCAAAATAGTATGCCTCCTTGCACTTGATGCCATGCCAGCACCAAAGGGATGGGTGGATAGGCAGGAGCTTGAAGGCATCCGAGATATCGGCTTTGGAGAGCCAGGCGCCTGTACCTGCTTTGATGATTGCTTGGATTGCCATGTCCACGGAGGAATATTTTAGGGAGAATTCTTCGGAGGGGATCAGGGAATTGAGACTGGGAATGTGGGAAGAATGAGGCGCAGACAGGTCGTACACCAAACGTAATTTATTTGAGAACTTGCCCTTGACAAGCCCAACAGGGCTGACTCTCCAAGTACTGAAAGGGGGCTGAGTAAAGGGGCCTATAATGAACTCTCGGTCTACTTCTGTCTGTAGGAGCTGATCTATGGCCTGTTCGTCAGTGGCCGCTGAACGAAGATTCCTACATTCGTAGGTACTGTGGGGTAGTGAAATGAGGCCGGTGTGGAACCCTACTGTGAATCCCTGGATAAGGTAGGTGGCCAGGGAGGGGGTGGGGTGTGAGGTGAGGTAGAGTCCTAGCCACAAAACATTGATTTGGCTTAGTCATGCCCTCTTCTGTTGTTTGACTTCGCACAAGTTCCTTGGATGTGCTCTTTGGCATAAGGTGCAGATGTGGAGTAGGCGGCACTGACTGAAATTGCAGGACCCATAGTTGTAGTTGTTGCAGATGGCTGCCCCTCCCACTGTTCGGACTGGGCGTCCGAATTTGTCTACCTGAGGCGTTTGTACAGGGGCTGACTGACCCTGAAGTGCACCGGAGGTAGGGGGAAATTCAAAGGGACGTCTAATTGTCGCATTGGCGCACCAGGTGGCGGTGTGAGTGGAGGACTGGCAAATCGCACACAAGGGTGAGCACAAGCCAGCAAAATGGCGACAGAACAGCTCTGTGTCCATGAGGCTCCAATTTGTTGTTGTTTGAAACTGTGTGAGTCTGGCTGCTGCCTTTGTGGAAAAGGAACTGTGGTAGTCATAGAAGGAAAATCATCCATACTTGTAGCCCAAATCTACTACAGTATGGAGGTATAAGTCCAGCTCTTCCCTTCTGCTGGGAGCAGCTGAACACAGGACATCCCTCAGCATGCCAAATGCCAATGTGAACTCTGGGACAGATAATTTCCGATTCAGTCTGGGGTCTTTGGCTTTAAGAACCACCGAGACGTCACCCCAGGTATAGGCCTTATTTTTTGCCAGATCATAGACGGAAATCAGGAGAGAGGCCAGGTTGACGTCCCTGCCGTCCAAAATGTCCTTCCTGATGCTGGTTGGAACCAAATGGGAGGGGTAGACAATGGGGCTCTACCCTGTGGTACCTGAAGGAAGGGGTGTCAAAACTTGGGTTGCGGTTGGGTCGGGCATAGTCGCGGCCGGCCGAGCCTCCAGGAGTGCCACCCTGGTTTGTACATCCGTGACCGAGGAAGACAGGGCCGACACCATAGTGTGAAGTTGTGAGATGGCAGAGGATATCGACTGGAGAGATGCCTGCTGGGTACTGGGTCCTGCTGCAGCTGGTGGGGGGAAGAGGAGTTTGAAGAGCTCGCCTTTCCTAGCTGTAGCGGAGAAGGGCACGCCTCTGCGTCTTAGATCTGCCGTCAACTTGGGGATAGTCCATCCCCTGAGGGACTGCACGCTGCCACTCTCTGAGACCGGAGAAGGTGACAGAGGGGCCGTGAGGTCTTCGCTGCCGGCTTGGGACATGATTGATGAAAGGTGATAACTCGTGAAGGGTTTTGCTAGCTGACTTGAAGTAGTAACTTGTATTGTGATTTGTAGTATAGTGACAACGAAATGATTTGAAATGTTTGCCTTGATCATGAAATGAGTGAAATCTCTTGCCATGACGGAGCTCCGGCTCGGTCATGCCACGACTGCGACTGACCATGAACTGGGCTCTGGAGCATGTACTGAAATGAGGCAACAGAAACATTGGTGCACACCGGAACAAATCGGAGCATCTTTGGATGCATCTGGATTCGAATCGGAGCGCAGTATGAAACAACGAAATGACAGAAATGTTTTTTACCTTGACCAAAGCTCGAATTGGTTGTGCCGCATCTGTGACTGGCAACAAACCAAGCTCTGGTATGGTATGGATACAGCCGAAACAACTAGGACATTCCGTGACGAATCGGTGCATCTCGGATGCGACTGGTTTCGAAACGGTGATGCGATATGTGGGAGTGAAATGAATGGTAAAAATTCCCATGACAGAGATACGAATCGGTCGCCTGATGTCTGCGACTAACTACGATCCGGATTCTGGAGCATGTACTGAAATGAGGCCGAGTCCTGGGGCACGCCGTAATGAACCTGTGCATCGTAGATGCGACTGGATTCGAACCGGAGCACGGTGAGTGCTCGTGTAACAGTTTGTTTGCCATGACAGAGGCGCAAATCGATCATGCCGCTGTTGTGGCTGACTACGGACTCTGGAGCATGTACCGAAATGTGGTAAATACCTGGGGCACGCTGAGACGAATCGGTGCATTTAATGCGACTGAATTCGTATCGGAGCGTGATACGTGACAGTGAAAAGTTTGTCATGACAGAGGTACGAATCGGTGAGTCGTGACGAGCGACTGACAACGAATGTGACTCTGGAGTATGCACTGAAATATGGCCTTAAACAACTGGGGCACACCTGGGCGAATCGGTGCATTTTTCGATGCGACTGGATTCGGATCGGAGCGCGGTACGTGACTGAAATGAATGAAATGATTTAAAATGGTTTGAAATGTTTTAAATGTTTAGAAATGTTTCCGAAATGAGAAATGACTTAGTATCGAACTGACATGAGTCGATAAGAAATAGCGAATTGCGAATCACAACGATTGTCTACTGATGCATGGTAACCATTTGTTAGACATGCCTGAATGAAGCGAAGTCTACATCACTGTGGTTTATAAATAACGAGAAACGGTAACATAACAATGGTGCGAGTGGTATGCACTGCGGTTCCGTTGTGAAATGTGCGAGCGTTTCGTAAGTTTGATATCACGGTTTAGTGACATGATATCTAACAATGCGTAAAAACAAAAGTCAGCCGGGACCCTACCTGCGACAGCCGAGCCAGACACGTGGTACGAAACTACGAACCGGTAACACGGACTTCGAAACTCTCGAGCACGGAAATTTGCGAATGCGGGAACTTGCGAGACAAGAACTTGCGGACGCTGGTATTCGAATAGTCGGCCTAGTGACGTCTATCGCGCACAGGAAACCGACAAGCACCACAGGTGAGCAGGCTGCTTAAATACCCCCCGGGCTCCTCCCATAAATTCAGGCCACCATACTGGCCTTCCTACATATATATACAAAAAAATTTGCGCCAACTCTCAGAAAATGAAGCAGCCAACACAACAACTTGACCCGTGTATATGTGAAAATAAAAAATATATATAAAGTGTGGCGCTAGTGAAGATGCCTCGTAAGAGGTAATGTTAACCTTATCAGGTGTGTATAAAAAGAAAGAAGAGGGGAAGGGGAGGAGTTAGGGTGAGGGAGATATCACTTTTCCCACCCACACTTCCCCATAGGTGAGTTCAACAATAATAAGAAATACGTGCAAAGATATATCTATATCTGTATGCTAAGTAAGTGAGGGTATTAGAAGATAGATGTTCCGTATCCTCACAGATAGGGAACACCTATCAGACTGGTACTTGGAGGTTCAACTCCAGGTTCTAATCAAGCAGCAAAAAAAAAAGAAAAGAAAGCCAAAGGACAAAATGTAGTTAAGGCTAGTACAATGATGTATACCGGGTATTATGCCTCCCAAAAGAGAGGGGCGCTAAAATAAATAAATATGTAATCAAAAGTCCATCAAAGTGATAAGTACATAGATGCAAGCATATTTAAAGTCCACCATCTTAGATATGGGATGACTGGATGTCAATCTAGGTATAAAGAGTTCAAAAGGCTGTAGTAAACAGGGACTGTTGAACGTATCCCTGTTCAGAGGTAGGTTCTTCCCTTAGAGTGGTGACTTTGGCCCAAAAGGAACAGATATATAATGCCCTTACCAGATCAGGTGGACTCACAGGCCCTTGGCGGTGAGTCAAACGAGCTTTGTACCGTCAAGCGGTGTGGTGCTGTAAAGCTGTATGTCGTTCCTGGATAGGAATTCCCTGGTGGCACCGGAAGGCACGCCTCTGGCTCAATGAATTTTCCCAGATGTCATCTAGTGGTGCGTCCTTGGCAGGGCACAGCTGGAAGCCGGGGTCAACCAAAAATCTTCAGGTGACGAAAACCTATTTCTCAGCAGCCAGCACCATTTTTGTAGGTGAAACAAGAAAAAAAGAAAAAAACTTCCACATAGTGTGAATCATTCTTAAACGTGGCGACGTTTATTAAAATAAGCTTTTTGCAGTAAGATACAAAAAAATTGGGCGGTAAAAACTAGGCTCAAAACATAGTAAAGAGTCCCAAGATTAAAAATTTGCGCAGTAGGTGATGGTGAGGGTAAAATCCACAGAAAGCCGACGCGTTTCGTCCTCAAAGACTTCTGCTGGGGTATGGAAGTCTTTGAGGACGAAACGCGTCGGATTTCTGTGGATTTTACCCTCACCATCACCTACTGCGCAAATTTTTAATCTTGGGACTCTTTACTATGTTTTGAGCCTAGTTTTTACCGCCCAATTTTTTTGTATCTTACTGCAAAAAGCTTATTTTAATAAACGTCGCCACGTTTAAGAATGATTCACACTATGTGGAAGTTTTTTTCTTTTTTTCTTGTTTCACCTACAAAAATGGTGCTGGCTGCTGAGAAATAGGTTTTCGTCACCTGAAGATTTTTGGTTGACCCCGGCTTCCAGCTGTGCCCTGCCAAGGACGCACCACTAGATGACATCTGGGAAAATTCATTGAGCCAGAGGCGTGCCTTCCGGTGCCACCAGGGAATTCCTATCCAGGAACGACATACAGCTTTACAGCACCACACCGCTTAACGGTACAAAGCTTGTTTGACTCACCGCCAAGGGCCTGTGAGTCCACCTGATCTGGTAAGGGCATTATATATCTGTTCCTTTTGGGCCAAAGTCACCACTCTAAGGGAAGAACCTACCTCTGAACAGGGATACGTTCAACAGTCCCTGTTTACTACAGCCTTTTGAACTCTTTATACCTAGATTGACATCCAGTCATCCCATATCTAAGATGGTGGACTTTAAATATGCTTGCATCTATGTACTTATCACTTTGATGGACTTTTGATTACATATTTATTTATTTTAGCCCCCCTCTCTTTTGGGAGGCATAATACCCGGTATACATCATTGTACTAGCCTTAACTACATTTTGTCCTTTGGCTTTCTTTTCTTTTTTTTTGCTGCTTGATTAGAACCTGGAGTTGAACCTCCAAGTACCAGTCTGATAGGTGTTCCCTATCTGTGAGGATACGGAACATCTATCTTCTAATACCCTCACTTACTTAGCATACAGATATAGATATATCTTTGCACGTATTTCTTATTATTGTTGAACTCACCTATGGGGAAGTGTGGGTGGAAAAAGTGATATCTCCCTCACCCTAACTCCTCCCCTTCCCCTCTTCCTACATATATACTGTATTTATCGGCGTATAACACGCGCCAGCGTATAACACGCAGCCCAAGTTTAGGAGGGAATTTTAAGAAAAAAAAACTTTTTAAGGAAAAAACTTACATTGAAATGCCCATCAATGCAGCCTTATCAGTGTCCATCTGCAGCCTTGTCAGTGTCATCTGCAGCTTTGTCAGTGTCATTTGCAGCCTTGTTAGTGTCACTTGCAGCCTTGTCAGTGTTATCTGCAGCCTTGTCAGTGTCCATCTGCAGCCTTCTCAGTGTCACTGCAGTTTAAATATGGCGCCGCCGAGATACACAGAGCCGGTGTCTTGCCGAAAAATGTCCCCCGGTGGATAATGACCCCCCTGTACTCCGCACGCGCAGCGCTTGCATAGTACGAAGCACTACCAAGCCGCCAAAAATAGCCGAACATACACAGCTGTGTATCTCAGCTATCTCGGCTTCTCTCGGCTCCTCTCGCAGTCCCGCCCCATGATGGACATAACACAGGTCCAATGGAGGGAATGGGCGTGACTGTGAGCGCCGCTGATATACATACATAACCAAGTGTACTCGGCTAGGCTCGGCTAGCTCCGCTCACAGTCACGCCCAGTCCCTGTGTTATGTCCTTCATAGGGCGGGACTGGGCGTGACTGTGAAGGACATAACACAGGGACTGGGCGTGACTTTGAGCGGAGCTAGTCAAGCCTAGCCGAGTACACTCGGCTATGTATGTTAGACATGTGCATTCATTTTTGTCCAAATGCATTTTCGTCCGAATTTCAGGTATTTTCGTTATCGTTTTAACAAATGATAACGGAAGTGCAGAATCCGAAAAACGAAAGATCCGACATAAACAAATGCTTTATTTTCATTTTCGTTGCGACAACAGTTCGATATAGATAGGAGATTCGACATGATGCTGACAATAACAATCTGTGTCCATCGAACCTGTAGTCGAAGGTGCCTAATCTTAGCTCTATTAGTCCAAGATTATTCTACATAGAGAGAAAAGATTCGACATAGAGAGAAAAGATTTGACACAGAGAGAAAAGATCGCTGCTGGAATTGGGTGGGGGAAGTAAAATAAAAATAATAATAATGATGAATGTTATTGGCTGATTGTAACCAAAGAGGAGGGGCAGTAAAATAGCTAGAACTAAGTACACACGTACAGCCAACTTACTTTCACTTACGATTGCTAGCAGAGAGAGACACACACACTGAATCATTTTAGAAGACAGTCAATCTTAGCTGGTCCGTTTGTCAGAGAACCTGAATTATTTAGCAATTAAGCATAAGCACAGCAGCAGAACAATAGTGAAGCAAGCTACAGTTCAACTTTACTTTTTCATAATAATCTGCTGCTTTTGTGTTAGTGTTGTGAACTTGATAGTGATACTAGTGTTGTGATAGCCTCAGAGGCTGCACGTGTTGTGGGGGGGGGGATCTATTATTATCGATTCTATATTATAGACTGAGATTCTATATAGATTCCATATACCCTATCTTGTTACTTGTCTGATCAGTGATCACTATCACCAGTCCATTTTCTGTTTGAACTATATACATTCAACATGAACGACGAAGATTCGACAAGGTAGCGAAAAACATACAAACGTCGAAACTTTGGCTTATGGTGTCTGTCGAAAGTTCTAAGAAGATTCGACTGAGCAGCTAAACTATACGGCATCGTACAGTTTAGCTGCTCTGTCAAATCTTCTTTGAACATTCGACAGACACCATAAGCCTTCAATGACAAATTCAACCTTAAATAATTTGGAATTCGGACGAATGCAATTTTTAACAAAAAACAAAATAAATAAAAATGAATTTCGGGAGTAACTAAATAAATTAATTTTTTGGATGAAAACAAAATTCCGAAACAAAATATTTCAGCGTGCACATGTCTAATGTATGTATATCAGCGGCGCTCACTCCTCTGCTCACAATCACCCTTGATTTTCCCCTGATTTTAAAGGGAAAAAAGTGCGTGTAATATGCCAATAAATACGGTGTATATATATATATATATATATATATATATATATATATATATATATATACTAGACTGACGGTCAGTATGTATATCTAGTCTAGTATATATATATATACTAGACTGACTGTATATATATATATATATATATATATATATATATATATATATATATCAATCAAATACACTCCCACTAACTGAATAACCTGCCTGCTTAATCTAAATCAAGCTATTTCTCCATCCACACCAACAACACTACACAGGGCCGCCGTGTAGGCAGCCTTATATAGTGTGGGGCGTGGACTTAGTCCCCCTGAGCCATGATTGGCCAAAGGCACCCTGCGTTTGGCCAATTATGGCTCTCTTAGCAGAGGGCGCTGGGATTGGCTAAAGCATGCAGGTCAGGTGCATGCTTTGGCCAATCATCATACAGCAATGTACGGCGTTCCGAGGTGCTTGAATTTCCCGCAAACGGACCATAATGTTCGCTGTTCTGCAAACAGGCGAACACCCGATGTTCGAGTCGAATTTATGTTCGAGATTGAGCTCATCCCTACTAGCCGCGTACAGGACCCCGAAAACCAAGCACCGCCTTCAGGCTTTCTAAGGGCGTAAAATTATGATTTTACTCCTCACTACCTATCCCAGTTTCGGAGGCCCTGAAATGTCAAGATAGCACAAACCCCTCCCAAATGAACCCTATTTTGGAAAGTAGACACCCCAAGGTATTTGCTAAGAGGCATGTTGAGTATTTTGTAGCTCTCAATTGTTTTGGAAAATGAAGAGAGAAAAGGAAAATGTTTTTTTTAATTTTAAAAACTTTGTGACAAAAAGCGAGATCTGCAAAATACTCAACATGCCTCTCAGCAAATACCTTGGGTTGTCTAAAATCCAAAAATTTGCCTCATTTGGGGTGGGGAGTTCTGATATCTGGGCATTTCATGGCCTCCAAAACTGCGATTGGTAGTGAGGAGTGAAGTCAAAAATTTACGCCCTTAGAAAGCCTGAAGGCTGTGATTGGTTTTTGGGGTCCTGTATGCAGCTAGACTGCCAAAAATTCTCACACATGTGGTAATCCCCGTACTCTGGAGAAGCAGCAGAATGTATTTTGGGGTGTAATTTCACATATAGCCATGATATGTGTGAGCAATATATCATTTCAGTGATAACTTTGTGTATTTTTTTTGTAATTTTTCAATCGCTTGCTACAAAAAAATAAAATATTCAATGTGCTCTACAAGCCTCTCAGCAAATTCCTTGGGGTGTCTACTTTCGAAAATGGGGTCATTTGGGGGGGGGGTTGTACTACCCTACCATTATAGCACCTCAGGAAATGAGATAGGCAGTCATAAACTAAAAGCTGCATGAATTCTGGAAAATGTACCCTAGTTTGTAGACGCTGGACCTTTTGTGCAAACCAATAAATATACATTTATTTATTTTTTTTACCCGAGACATGTGACTGAATACATTTTTGCCTAAATGTATGACTAAAATTGAGTTTATTGTATTTTTTATATAACAAAATGTATATTTTTTCAAAATTTTCAGTCTTTTTTTGTTTATATAGCAAAAAATAAAAACCGAAGAGGTGGTCAAATACCACCAAAAGAAATCTCTATTTGTGGGGAAAAAAAGGACACAAATTTCATTTGGGTAGAGCATTGCATGATCGTGCGATTACCAGTTAAAGCAGTGCAGTGACAAATTGTAAAAAGTACTCTGGTCAGGAATTGGGTAAAATCTTCTGTGGCTGAAGTGGTTAAAATATAGGCACCACATTAGCCCTACGCCACTCCAGTGGTACTATTCAAGTCATTAAATAGTCCACAAAAATTAGAAACAATGGCTGTGAAATGACAGAGCTCAATTCTTTTAGGACACGTGGGTTGATGTCATCTGGTCCAGGTGCTTTATCCACCTATTCTGTCTAAATATTTCTGGACCAGATCACTTATGAGCCATTGTGGATCATTTGGGGCTGTGTCACTACCACCCCCATTATGGACATGAGCTCCCCCATGCTCCTTTGTATACACAGAGCTGAAGAAATTATTTATTAAAAATGCCTTCTCTTTGTCCCCAGTCACCCACTCTAGATTATAATATTTTTCTGATTAAATTCTATGTTCTGGAGTTTTAGAAAAATTATCTGATATAAATGATTCCAATAAAGAGAAATGAGTTCCATTCATGCAGAGAATAGTTACATTCAATCCTGGGGGAGAAATTAATTTTCTTCTGGTAACATTCTTCTCTTCTAGTTTGATGTCTAATCACCTGACAGAAAGTTCCTGCCCCCACTTGGCATCTGGAATAAGAAATAACCAGACGCTGAGAACACTGATCCTGTCTGGGAACAATCTGGAGGGTCCTCATTTCAGGGATCTGATGGAAGCTCTAAAAACAAGCTGGATAGAGAGATTACAGTGAGTATAACAGGACTGACTGAGACAATAATATTCTGGGACAGTTTTATATCTAAACCACATAAATAATATATAAATATGATAATAAATAATATTGTAATTATATGGTTCTCCTTTTTGTCTCAGTAAATAGCTAATCCTGGAATGTTGGGTAATTCTTGAATCTTATCACTCTATTAGCCATGAAATAATTGTTTCAAAAAACCTGCTATTCTGTTTTGTCTGGTAATTAAAATAGATGAGATTATAGGAGGTCATACACGGGGGGAATCTGAACTTACTGAAATCACCAATCAGAGCCTCATATGACCTTCCTGTCATTTTATTTAATATTTATTACAAGTATTTATATATCACCAAAAATGTATACAGCACTTTACACACATATTATACATTCATATCAGTCCCTGCCTTCAAGGAGCTTACAATCTAATGTCCCTAACTTACATTCATACACATAATAGGACCAGTTACCTCTCAGTATGTCTTTTAGAGTGTGGGAGGAAACCCACACAGGCATGGGGAGAACATACAACCTCCAGGCAGGTAGTGCCGTGGTTGGGATTCAAACCGATGACCCCAGTGCTGCCAGGTGGAAGTAATAACCACTTTGCTATTGTGAAGCACATCTGCTATTCAGTCTTGAGGGATCTCCTCCATACTTCCTTCTTATCAGCAGAGAATATTAGATAACAAAACCATCCCGTCCAATCTCTAGCAATGCTTTTTCTGGCTTCACACTGTCTGCTGCGAATCATTAGACGTGCAATTTGTTTCATTCCGAATTAGTTTTTCCAAACAAAATTCCACGAATTTGTTAATTCGGAAATATACAAATTAACAAAAACCCTTTCAGTGAATTTTTTTGAAAATTAAAAAATTGAAAATTCAGAAATTTGAAGATTTGGAAATTTGAAGATTTGGAAATTCGGAAATCCGAAAATTTGAAAATAAGAACGAAATTCCGAAAATTAGAAAACCCAAAAATTCTAAAATCTGAAATGACAACTAACTAATAATAACTATTACTAACTACTAAATTATAGGTATTGGAATTTCCTTTCAAATGTGGCTGTTAGTGAACATAACAAATATGAATTTATCCGAAGTTACGAATTATCCAAAATAACGGATGTCGCATCTAAACGAATAGAACGTAATGAATTAATAATAATAAAAACTTTTTAATCTTTTTTTTTATTAATAATTTGTTATGTTCTATTTGTTTAGGTGTGGCATGCGTTATGTCAGATACTTCATAACTTCGGATGAATTTGTATTCGCTACGTTCACTAACAGCCAAATTTGAAAGGATATTACAATATCTATAATTTATAGTTTTTGTTAGTTGTTATTTCGGATTTTTTAATTTTCGGATTTTTGTTCTTATTTTTGAATATTTGAATTTTTGGATTTCAAATTTACGAATTTTCGAATTTATGAATTTTTTAATTTTTTAATTTACAAATTTATTCAAAATAACTAATTTTGATCATAGGAAATCACCCGAAAAACTAAAAAAACAAAAACGAATGAAAGAAAAACAAACACATTTTTTGGCAGTGCACATGTCTACGAATCATGTCTGTGGTATTCTGTGGTCATCCTGTGTATGGAGATATCACTGTCTCTACACATGGTGTCACGTGGGCCACGTACCTGAGGTGAGACCGAAGTAGTGGGGAGGCCTCCCTTGCACCTCGGGTCCTTGAAGCCTCTGGAGATGGAGACAGAGACTTGGTGGACACTGAGTGGAACAGGTGCCAGGGGTGCGAAGCACCATGCAAGCCTTAGTCCGAGATCCAAGCCGAGGTCAAGTCCAGTTTGGCAACGAAGTATAAAAGGGTTGACCAGAAGAAGAAAGGTCGAGATCCAAGCTGGGGTCAGTTCCAATCTGGCAGCTGAGTACAAAAGGGGCAAAGAAGTAGAATGGTCAAGGTACAAATCCGAGGTCAATGGCAAGCAGCAATCAAGAGTAGTCAAAAAGGTTTCCAGGTCACAAGTTCAGAAAGATCACACACTAGCACAGGAACAAGGGGGGACTGAAGATAATCCAGCAATTTGGCAGTGTCTGGGCTGGGCTTATATAGGGAAGTTTGAGGTCACTTCCTGTGCGCCTTTCTGGGCATTTTCCCGCCTTTTTCCATCAGGTTGAGGTCACTTCCTGTGCACCTCCTGGGCATTTTTCTGCCTTTTTCCATGAGGTCTTCTGTGCAGGTGCGGTTGGCGCACTGAAGCGTCTTTGGCGCATGCTCAGCTGGCACGGATTTCTTCTTGTGGCAACGCGCTATTGGTGCATGCGTAGTAAGCCCTGGACTCTTGCAGAGACCCCCTAAAGGGGCGGCCTCTGGACGCCCATCCGGGATGAAGCTCGCTGAAAGAACCGCCGGAGAATATCTGGAGCATGGATATGCGACTCGGGTTCCCAGGAATTCTCTTTAAGGCCGTAACCCCTCCACTGTACCAGAAATTGGCATCCGCTGCCCTTCTACGGCATAGAGGGAGGTGGAGGTGGAGGGCAGGCCCCACGTTCCCCAAAGGGGTTCGGGGCCACGGGCTTCAGGAGGGAGGCATGGAAGACAGGGTGGATCTGATAAGGTTGCCACATTGGATCTAGAACCCTGGAACCACCAGTGTACCGTCACCAACATGGCTGCCCAAAAATATAACTGGAAATCTGGGAGGGCAAGTCCGCCCAAATCTGCAGGTAAACATAACGTAGTACGTGCCAACCTAGGGTTTCTCCCCGACCAAATAAAGGAACCCACTATACGGTCAATCTCCCTAAAAAACGAGGCGGGGACCCAGACCGGGCAGTTCCTAAACAGATAGTTAAATTTGGGCAGTATCATCATTTTAAGGAGACTAATGCGACCCAGAAGATTCAGAGGAAGATTCTCCCAGGCAGCACATTTCGAACGTAGGGTGTTCAGGACAGGGGTCAGGTTTTTTACAATAAAATCAGAGAGATTCCTAGTGATCACAACTCCAAGATATTTAAATTCCCCAACCCTTTGTAGTGGGGAGGAGAGGGGTCCAGAGTTAACCTCATCATCTATAAAAAATAGGACTGATTTGGTCCAATTTATCTTAACTCCCGAGAGACCACCAAAACTGTCAAAAATACGCAGGGCAGCTTGAAGAGAGGGTCCAGCATCATTAAGGTACAATAATGCGTCGTCGGCATAGAGGGAGAGGAGCTCTTCCATCATACCCACCCGCAGGCCCAGAACGTCCGGAGCACTCCTAATGGCAATTGCCAGAGGCTCCAGCGCCAGGGCGAACAGGCTGGGGGAGAGCGGGCATCCCTGCCTCGTACCACGAAACAGATCAAAGGAGTCTGAGACCCAATTGTTGGTGCGAACCCGTGCCCGGGGGGATCGGTACAGCAATCGTACTCCGTGAATAAATTTAGGACCGAATCCGAATCTACGCAAGGTTTCCCATAAAAACTTCCACTCAACAGAGTCGAAAGCCTTCTCGGCATCTAAAGAGGCAATAACCCTGGACCCCGTGTTGTCATGCGATGTTGCTAAGTTAAGGAATAGGCGCCTAATATTAATATCTGTGCCCTTGCCTGGCATAAATCCCGTCTGGTCTATACCCACTAGGTCTTCTATTACATGGGATAGTCGGGTGGCCAAGACCTTAGCAAAGATCTTGGCATCAACATTTAGCAATGAGATGGGCCTGTACGATGCACAATCAAGAGGGTCTTTTCCTGGTTTAGGAACCAGTACAATAACCGCCTCATTCATTGAGTCAGGTAGGGCTGGCATATTTGCAAATTTAGAAAGCAGTGAAGTCAACTTAGGGGCCAGTAGTTCAGAAAAATTGGAGTAAAATTCAGATGGTAACCCATCTGCACCTGGGGCCTTCCTCCCTTGAGATGTCCCATGGCAACCTGTATCTCCTCAAGTGTGATGTCAGCCTCCAGCCCCTCCCTTGCTTCCTCAGACAACACAGGGATAGACAGGGAGTCAAAAAAAGAGGACATGGATGAGTCCGATGCAACATCTCTAGAGGAGTAAACCTCCTGAAAGTATTCTCGGAAACGGTTATTAATATTAGCAGGGGCAGTAAGGATCTGGTCAGTATTGTCTCTAATGGAGCCTATGGGGGTTGAAGGTATGTTTCCCTTAGCCAGCCACGCAAGAAGCTTCCCATTTTTTCCACCATGCTCGAACACGCGTTGAGCGGAGTATAACAAAGCCTTGTCTGTCTGGGCCATCCTAGTGGTGGATAGGTCACGCAGGGCCTTTTTCCACGCCCTATACCGGTCCTCCCCAGGAGCAGAAACGTATTCAGCCTCCAACCTGCCTGCCAGTGCCTCCAGCTCATCTATGGAGCGAGTAGAGTCACGCTTGAGCCGAGTGATACTATGCCCATACTCCCCTCGTATCCAAGCTTTGAATGAGTCCCATACAACAGGAGGGGCAGCTGATTCAGCATTGTCTGTCCAGAAATTGCAGATAGAGGCCGTTAGGGGTTCCAACAGTCTCTCATCATTAGCCCAAAATCTGGACAAACGCCACAGGCGAGTCCCTGGTGGAACAGACAGCGTCAGTGTCAAGCACAATGGTGCGTGATCTGAAATTCCCCATGGAAGCACAGACAGGTCATGTACATATTGTAATGCAGGGCCTGAAGCATAGACAAGATCAATTCTAGATAGCGTTTTGTGTGAGGCTGAATGGCAAGTGAAAACTTTCAGTGTCGGGTACAAGTGCCTCCAGACGTCAGTGAGGGCAAAAGTTTCCGCCCACTGCCTGAGGTCCGGGGTGTCCCGAGCCGAGGATTGCAGCCGATCAAGTTCCACCAGTGGAACCATGTTAAAGTCCCCCATGAGGTATACCAATGCGGTATCAAATTGCACCGCTATTTGCATGATCTCGTGAAGGACCCTGCCAGATGCTGGCGGAGGAACATAAAGCCCAACTAGTACCACATTCTTATCAAATATATTAGCATGTATAACAACAAATCTCCCTTCTTTATCTGTTTTAACCTCAATCAGCCTAAACGGTAGTGTCTTTTGGACCAGGATGCTGACCCCTCGGGCATCACAACAACAAATATGAATGTAATCCCACCAGAGAGTGGTAGCTTCATTATGTAATCCATGCTGATCTGTTCTCAGGGTCTGGAGGGAACAGGCAGGGGGCTTAGAAAACCCCATGATTTATTCTTTTCCGTTTTGCTGTGATTGCATACCGAGCAGGAATTGACGTAAGCGTGGCAATCTGTCTTGAGGGTAGGCCACCAAAAGGTTTGCAAAAACAGATTGGTGGTTTTGGTCACCCTGAAATGCCCTGCTAACTTTTTGTCATGGCAGAGTTTGAGCACAGGAACTCTCTGTTGAAGGGGCACAAGCACAGCATGATCATGGAAGAAAAATCCGTCCTTTTCTTGCAGATGTTCTCCTGAGGGCAGTTGGTCTAGAGAGGAGGCCAGTTTAATTCTGGACAAGAGGTCATCCGTAAGTAGGAAGAAATTATAGGTAGGGAGTATCGCGTCCGTTCTTGGGGAGTTATCTGATGTGGGATACATGCGGAGCATCAGGTTTACAATTAGAGCATCAGGTTTACAATTCTTGGATCCAGGACACTATGTGATATGCATTTGAAATCGGGTGAAGAAGAGAGCCCATCTGGCTTGTCTAGAACTGAGATGTTTAGCTGTACGAAGGTTTTCCAAATCCCTATGATCAGTGTAGATAAATATAGGGTGCGAGGCTCCTTCCAATAAATATTGCCATTCTTCCAGGGCCAGTTTAATAGCAAGGAGTTCCCGGTCCCCTACATAGTAGTTCCTTTCGGCTGGGGACAACTTCCTGGAAAAGAAGGCAACAGGATGCAACATGGCTGTGGTTTTGTGGCGCTGAGAAAGGACTGCCCCAACCGCAATCTTTTAAGCATCACTCTCCAACACGAAAGGCAGGGCTGGGTCGTGATGACAAAGGACTGGGGCAGAGGTGAATTGCTTCTTGAGTTTGTAGAAAGCTGATTGTGCTGAGGGGGACCACAGAAAATGGCTGTTTTGCTTGGTGAGTTGTGTGATAGGTGAAATTATTGACGAGAAGCCTTTGATGAATCTTCTATAAAAATTGGCAAATCCCACAAATCTCTGGACGCTCTTATGGTCCGAGGGTACTGGCCATTCAAGAACTGCAGTTACCTTCTGGGGTCCATGGATATGCCAGAAGTGGAAATAATGAGGCCAAGGAATTGTATGGTATCTTTCTCAAACTCACATTTTTCAAACTTGGCGTAGAGTTTATGGGCTTGGAGGCAAAAAAGGACTCTTCACATATGGATGTGATGTGCCTCAAAAGAAGGTGAAAATACAAGGCTGTCATCTAAGTACGCTATCCGGAAGAGGTCAAAAAAATCCCAAAAGATGACGTTCACCAAGTGTTGGAAAGTTGCTGGGGCAATACACAGCCCAAATGGCATGACCAGATACTCAAAATGGCTAAACCTAGTGTAGCACCCTCTACCATTAGGTAGGTGCTAGAATAGGATTTTTCTGGGTTTAAAGCTTTCAGTATAGGCAAATTTAGTCAGGACTGTGCTTTAGGCTGGGTCTGGTTGTTTTGATTTGGGACTGGGAGTGTTTAGTGCAGTAGTGGGTGTGATCACCTGTACTCTGACTCAGAGGCGCCTCCCCTTCTTTCAGGAAGATTGTTCTGGAACAGAGGTTGGACCTGAAGTTTGAGTGGCAGGCAGCTCACGTATGGAGCTCTGACCAATTCCCATTTGGTGTTGGCAGGGGGCAGGCCTCCCATATAAGCTGGGGTCACATGCTACTAGGGAGGAGTTCTGAGGAAGCAGAAAGGAGAGAATGGAGTCATCGGTAGCTGCCGCAGGGCGTCCCCACTTGGGGAAAGCGCCGAGCGCGGAGGAGGGAGGGAGGAGCCGCTAGGATGGATTCCTGGATAAAGACCTTTTACAATGGAATTGGTGTCAAGCTGCTGTGACCGGGGAACACAGGACTTGCACTTTGGAGAAGGTCAGTGAGGAGGAAACCAAAAGAGAACTGTCGAGAATAGAATAGAGTTCTGTGACCGGGGAACACAGAACTTGCACATTGGAGGTTAGTGTGGAAGAAGCAGGAGGAAGATTGTTGAGCACAGGGCAGAATGCTGTGACCGGGGAATGCATCGTTTGCAGTTATGGACTGGCTGGGAGCAGTAGTATGCTTATTGCCATGTGCTAGGCCGTCGAGGAGAGGTACCGCGTAACTCTGGCCTGGAAAAGCACTCTGGTAATACCTTCCAAAAGACTGTGTAGCTACCAAACTCATTAGGCCACCGGGGAGAGGTGTTGTGTGCCTCTTGCCTTATTGATTTGCTAAAGCAACACGATTCCAAATACTTTAATACAGTAACAACAGTACATCGGAATAAACAAATGTTCTTTGAACAGGGGGACCGTAATGGTTGTCTTCTAGCGATGTTGGCACAGCTGGATTATCCTCCAACAGTAATTCCCAATGTGGTGTCTGTCTCAGGTGCATCAGTTTTTTTATTACCAGATATACTAGAGGTCTTTTGTCAATATTATAGTCCTCTTTATACCTCTGTGTTGCCTTCTGACTTTCAGCGCAAGGATTTGGCATCCTGGCTAGAGCCATTGGCATTGGGCTGGCTTTCAGATAAAGAAAGAGAATCTCTGGTGGGGCCAAAAACCTCGGAAGAGGTACTGAGAGCAATCTAATCATTTCCGCGGGGGAAGTCTCCGGGTCCGGATGGCCTCCCCATAGAGTTTTATAAGACACATGGGAATATATTAGCTCCCAAGCTAGCACAACTTTATTCTCAATGCCTGACAGATGGAGCCCTTCTAACTTCTATGAGCCATGCCCATTTTATACTAATTCATAAAGATCTAAAAGATCCTTCATTGTGTGCCTCCTATAGGCCAATTGCCCTACTTAATACAGATTTTAAAATTTTGACTAAATTACTTACCATCAGACTACAGCCACTATTACCATCTGTTGTAGACATTGATCAAACTGGCTTCATGGCCAACAGGTCAACCGATGTAAATTTGAGACGTTTGTTCACTAATATACATGCAAAGCATTTGAATGAAGGTACTAGGCTAAGGTCAATTACTATGGTTTCGAATCAGTTCCATTTTCCATCAGGAGGGGGACTCGGCAAGGCTGCCCACTCTCCCCACTCCTATTTATTTTGGCCATGGAACCGTTGGCAGAGGCGATCCGATCCCACCCAGACATAACTGGTGTTGAGATAGCAGGGACACCCCGTAAGATATCACTGTTCGCTGATGATATTCTCCTAACCCTAACAAACCCTAGAATCACCCTACCTAACCTGTTCTCTTTACTAGACTCTTTTGCCTCCCTTTCTGGCTTGTCCGTTATCCCCACCAAATCAAAAGCCATGTCAATTAATCTTCGGCCCTCAGACTTGATAACCTTGAAAAACACCTTCACGTTCCAATGGCTGACCTCATTACCCTACCTGGGGATCCGGCTCACCCCAACCTACACGGGACTCTATAAGGCAAACTTTCCTCCTATACTTAAGAAGCTGATGGACATGTTGTCCTCCTGGACTCATCTCCCATTATCCTGGTTCGGTAGGAGCGTGGCTATTCGTATGACATACCTCCCGAAATTACTCTACTTCTTTAGAGTCCTACCGGTCCCGATCCCGCCGCATATCCTACGAATACATCAGCGCAAAAATCCTGAAATTTGTCTGGGGTTCTACCCGCCCCAGTATCAATAAGCAAATACTTTATGCCCGCAGAATCAATGGTGGACTTTCAGTCCCTAACCTACAAGCCTACTATATAGCTGCAAACATAGCCCCGTTATCCCAACTCCATGCACAACACCAAATGCCGCTATGGGCCACTATGGACCTAGTGGATCCACACCCAACACCCATCTCCTCATTGCCCTGGCTCCCTCCCACACATCGCCCTCTCGTGACGGGGCCATGTCTGGCCCATTCCCTTCGCATGTGGGACTCTGTAAAGTATTCGGCCGGCCTGATTTCTCCTCAACTACCCCTACTTCAACTTCTCCAGTGCCCATTATTCCCACCAGGCTGCGAAAATCCCCAGCAATTCTCCTGGTGGAAGACAAACGGATTCACGGACATTCACTCTTTTTTCACCCCCACCAGGATAATATCATTTGAGGCTCTACGCTCCTCTCACGATATCTCGTTACGCGAACACTACAGCTACCTACAGATTCGTCACTTTCTCCAGGGGCTTATAAAATCTCAACCGACCCCTTATATTTTGACCCCCTTCGAGAACTTCTGCAGAGCAAGACCCCAAACCTCGGGTTTAATATCACTGATCTATTCCTCTATTATTATCTCTAAAAAACCACTGACACGGCTCTGTCACCTTCAATGGGAAAGGGAACTAGGAAAACAGCTTGATCCGGAGGATTGGCAGGTCATGACTTTAGCGATATCCAAATGCTCAAAGAATGTCATCTTTTTAGAAAATGCCTATAAGATACTTTACAGGTGGTACTACACGCCTGCTAGACTGGCCCTGTTCATTCCAGCCTACTCTCCCTTGTGCTTCCGAGGGTGCTCCCAGGAGGGCACAATGGCGTACATCTGGTGGACCTGTCCGAGGGTACGCAGGTTATGGATTAGAGTTTACTCCCTCCTCCAAAACATACTCCATGCTGACCTCAAAAAGGATCCGTTCGAGGCACTTCTCTGCAACCCAATTGCGGAGCTGCTTCGCCTGGAGCGCCAGCTGGCTCGGCATCTCTTTACTGCAACCAAACTAACGATAGCTAGGGCATGGAAGACACAGACACTAAGTTTTGAGGTGGTTAAGAATCGCATAGACGATATAATGGTTAATGAAAAGCTGACTGCTGTCCTTTCGGACACTCATAGTTACTTAGTTACATAGTTACATAGTAGGTGAGGTTGAAAAAAGACACAAGCCCATCAAGTCCAACCTATGTGTGTGATTATGTGTCAGTATTGCATTGTATATCCCTGTATGTTGTGGTCATTCAGGTGCTTATATAATAGTTTCTTGAAGCTATCAATGCTCCCCGCTGAGACCACCGCCTGTGGAAGGGAATTCCACATCCTTGCCGCTCTTACAGTAAAGAACCCTCTACGTAGTTTAAGATTAAACCTCTTTTCTTCTCATTTTAATGAGTGGCCATGAGTCTTGGTAAACTCTCTTCTGCGAAAAAGTTTTATCCCTATTGAGGGGTCACCAGTCCGGTATTTGTAAATTGAAATCATATCCCCTCTCAAGCGTCTCTTCTCCAGAGAGAATAAGTTCAGTGCTCGCAACCTTTCCTCATAACTAATATCCTCCAGACCCTTTATTAGCTTTGTTGCCCTTCTTTGTACTCGCTCCATTTCCAGTACATCCTTCCTGAGGACTGGTGCCCAGAACTGGACCGCATACTCTAGGTGCGGCCGGACCAGAGTCTTGTAGAGCGGGAGAATTATCGTTTTATCTCTGGAGTTGATCCCCCTTTTAATGCATGCCAATATTCTGTTTGCTTTGTTAGCAGCAGCTTGGCATTGCCTGCCATTGCTGAGCCTATCATCTACTAGGACCCCCAGGTTCTTTTCCATCCTAGATTCCCCCAGAGGTTCTCCCCCCAGTGTATAGATTGCATTCATATTTTTGCCACCCAAATGCATTATTTTACATTTTTCTACATTGAACCTCATTTGCCATGTAGTCGCCCACCCCATTAATTTGTTCAGGTCTTTTTGCAAGGTTTCCACGTCCTGCGGAGAAATTATTGCCCTGCTTAGCTTAGTATCGTCTGCAAATACAGAGATTGAACTGTTTATCCCATCCTCCAGATCGTTTATGAACAAATTAAATAGGATTGGTCCCAGCACAGAACCTTGGGGAACCCCACTACCCACCCCTGACCATTCTGAGTACTCCCCATTTATCACCACCCTCTGAACTCGCCCTTGTAGCCAGTTTTCAATCCATGTACTCACCCTATGGTCCATGCCAACAGACCTTATTTTGTACAGTAAACGTTTATGGGGAACTGTGTCAAATGCTTTTGCAAAATCCAGATACACCACGTCTACAGGCCTTCCTTTATCTAGATGGCAACTCACCTCCTCATAGAAGGTTAATAGATTGGTTTGGCAAGAATGATTCTTCATGAATCCATGCTGATTACTGCTAATGATATCGTTCGTATTACTAAAATCCTGTATATAGTCCCTTATCATCCCCTCCAAGAGTTTACATACTATCGATGTTAGGCTAACTGGTCTGTAATTCCCAGGGATGTATTTTGGGCCCTTTTTAAATATAGGTGCTACATTGGCTTTTCTCCAATCAGCTGGTACCATTCCAGTCAGTAGACTATCTGTAAAAATTAGGAACAACGGTCTGGCAATCACTTGACTGAGTTCCCTAAGTACCCTCGGATGCAAGTCATCTGGTCCCGGTGATTTATTAATGTTAAGTTTTTCAAGTCTAATTTTAATTCCGTCCTCTGTTAACCATGGAGGTGCTTCCTGTGTTGTGTCATGAGGATAAACACTGCAGTTTTGGTTACTGAAGCCCCCCGATTCACTCGTGAAGACTGAGGAGAAGAATAAATTCAATACCTTCGCCATCTCCCCATCCTTTGTAACCAGATGTCCTTCCTCATTCTTTATGAGGCCAATATGGTCTGTCCTCCCTTTTTTACTGTTTACATACTTAAAGAATTTCTTGGGATTTTTTTTGCTCTCCTCCGCTATGTGTCTTTCATGTTCTATCTTAGCTGTCCTAATTGCACCTTTACATATCCCGTTGCATTCTTTATAAAGTCTGAATGCTGAGGATGATCCCTCAACCTTGTATTTTTTGAAGGCCTTCTCCTTTGCTTTTATATGCATTTTTACATTGGAGTTAAGCCATCCAGGACTTTTGTTTGCTCTTTTAAATTTATTACCCAATGGGATACATTGGCTAATGCCCTTATTTAATATGCTCTTAAAGCAAACCCATCTCTCCTCCGTATTCTTTGTTTCTAATATTTTATCCCAGTTTATGCCTTTTAGCAAGGTTTGTAGTTTAGGGAAGTTGGCTCTTTTGAAATTCAGTGTCTTTGTATTCCCTTTATGTTTCCTATTTGTGTGATTTATACTGAAACTAATTGACCTGTGATCGCTGTTACCTAAATTGCCCCGCATTTCCACATCCGTGATCAGGTCTGTATTGCTGGTAATCAGTAGATCCAGTAATGTTTTATTTCTAGTTGGTGCGTCTACCATCTGACCCATAAAATTGTCCTGCAAGACATTAAGGAACTGGCGAGCCTTAAATGAATGCGCGGTTACCTCCGCCCAATCTATGTCTGGATAATTAAAATCCCCCATTATGATAACACTTCCCATCCTTGCTGCTACTCCAATTTGTGATAGGAGATCCGTCTCCACTTCCTCCCTTAGGTTTGGGGGCCTATAGCATACTCCCAGTTTTATTTTCCCCTTAGCTTTATCCCTTTGGAGCCCTACCCATAAGGATTCCACCTCCTCTCTAGCTCCCTCAGTGATGTCATCTCTCACATTCACTTGTACATTATTCTTGATATATAGGCATACCCCTCCCCCTTTTTTACCCTCTCTATCTTTGCGGTAAAGGGTATACCCTTGAATGTTTGCCAGCCAATCATGAGAGCTGTTGAACCAGGTCTCTGAAATTCCCACAAAATCCAAATCCTCCTCGTACAACAGTATCTCTAGTTCACCCATCTTGTCCGCCATGCTCCTGGCATTGGTGAACATGCCACATAGTTTAGACCGGTCGCATATTGTCTTCGCATTGGGTGTTTCGAGATTGCAACTAGGACTTGCTACTATACTCACCTTGTGTTTTTGTGCTTTGGTTAACCTATCACTAATGCCCCCAATACTACCCTCTGGAATATCTTCCACGCTGGCTATCTCTGCCTCTGGACCCTCCCCCCCATCGCCTAGTTTAAAAACCCCTCTAACTTTTTGGCCATCTTCCTTCCCAGCAGATCTGCACCCTCCTCATTTAGGTGCAGTCCGTCCCTTCTATAGTACCGGTTACCAACTGAGAAGTCGGCCCAGTCCTCCAGGAACCCAAACCCCTCCTTACTACACCAGCTCTTTAGCCACTTGTTTACTTCCCTAATCTCCCTCTTCCTTTCTGGTGTGGCTCGATGTACCGGTAGTATTCCTGAGAATACTACCTTGGAGGTCCTTTTCCTCAATTTAGCTCCTAAGTCCCTAAAATCGTTCTTTAGGACACTCCATCTGCCTCTGACTTTGTCATTGGTGCCAACGTGCACCATGACAGCCGGGTCTTCCCCAGCCCCTCCCAGTAATCTGTCCACAAGATCCGTGATGTGCCGAACCCGAGCGCCCGGTAGACAACATACTGTTCGGCGCTTCAGGTCTTGGTTACAGATTGCCCTCTCTGTCCTTCTAAGAATTGAGTCCCCTACCACCAGAATCTGTCTTTCCTTTCCCTTTGCTGCCCCCCCACTCTCACTGGAGGAGTTCTTCCCCCGGCAGCTAGGAGAGTCCCTCAGCTCCAGCAGTGCTGGTCCCTGACTGGTTTCACCAATGTCACTCAAAGTAGCGTACTTATTGGGATGCTCCAGTCCTGGATCGGCCTCCCTGGCACTTCCCCCTCTACCCCTCCTGACTGTCACCCATCTACTCTTTGCTAGTGCCAGCACCTCTTTGTCTCCACCCGCCTCTGTACTCATGATAAGTTCCTGAAGGTATGGAGGCCATGAGTCAAATATACTAAACCCACCAGATTTGATTCCACCCTTCTTCGGATTTAATGCACTTTTGCTCCCCACCGCGAGGACCCACCCTTCCCCCTTTCTTCCTCTTCTCTCCTTTCCCCCTATTCTTTACTCCTCCCTTCTCAACTAATCTCTGCCCCAAGCTCTTCTTTAACCTCCCTCTCAAAACTGTTTTCACCCTCTGTTATATTCTTATTGTTTTGTATTTCTTTGATTTACTAGCATACTTATTTTATTTATAAGATGCTAAACTTTATGTTATGTTTATTCATGATGCATTATCCACACTGGTAAACTATGAAATTGCTATGATTATCAATAAAACCCTTTGTAAAAGAATGAAGGTACTAGGGTGGTGGCCTCCTTAGATATTGAAAAGGCCTTCAATACTATCGAATGGCCTTTTCTTTGGGAGGTCCTTAGAAGGATGGGGTTCCCCCTGATCTTTATTAAATGGATACAGATAATTTATCAAAACCCCACCTCAGCTATCAAGTTGGGAGGTAGCTTATCACAGTCTTTTTCTCTGTCAAGGGGTACTCGACAGGGCTGCCCCCTCTCTCCAGCCCTGTTTGCCATAGCGATGGAACCGCTGGCAGAGGCTCTCTGTACTTCCCTTCATGTTAAGGGATTGCGTGTTGGCTGGCTGGAGGAAAGGGTCGCCTTGTATGCGGACGACCTACTCCTCTTTCTTAATGACGCAGGACCATCACTTAAGGGGGCCCTACAGGTCCTCAATTCTTTCTCCGCAGTCACAGGCCTTAAAGTAAACTGGGAAAAGTCACTTCTATTTCCTATAGACTTTGCAGCTCGTGCTACTGCCGATACGGATACCCCCTAAGATGGGTGGAGCATTTTAAATATCTAGGGGTGGTGGTTTCCAGACAGGTTTCAGACTATATATCCCTAAATTTAACACCTGTGATCCAGGAGACTCAACAACGGCTGAAGGCATGGGAGTCATTACCCCTTTCATTGTTAGAATGCATAAATTTAATAAAAATGAATGTATTACCTAAATTCACATATTTATTTCGACACTCTCCCCAGTGGATCCCTAAATCTTTCTTTGCAAGGCTACATCGTATTTTCTCAGCATTCATATGGAGATCAAAGCCCCCTAGGTATAGCTGGGCGACATTGGTACGCCCGACCTCCCAAGGTGGCCTGGCATGTCCAGATTTCCATAAATATTACTTGGCTTCTCAGCTAGTAACTACGACCTGGTGGCTTAACCCAGATACCTCAAATTCCGCTACTCAGGTAGAAGCAGCAGTGCTGGGATCCCTAGAGGCGCTGAAATTTTTGATCTTTCGGGGCCCTCGTGCTCCATATTCATTGACACCATCTATGCTTACCACGCTACGTGTATGGGGAGAGGGCCTCAAAATTGAACGATATTCCCTACAGGCAATATCACCTAATGCTCCCTCTGGTTAAAACCCACTCTGAAGCATTTCTATTCACTACCCGACCCCTATGCTTGGACTAATTTTAAGATAAAAACAGTGACACAGATCATTTTGGATAAATCTTTGATTTCTTTTTCCCAACTAATCTCTGACTTCAATATCCCTCAGTCGTATTCTTTTCGTTTCCTTCAACTCTCCCATACCTTCAGCTGTCAATTCTCTGGCTCTCCTCTACAACTAGTCCAATCTGCCTTACAGAAGCTTCTTAGGTTGGATTGCACAAAGAATGCTTCATCTAAATTGTATCTTCACTTAACAACTGCCTCTCTCCCTGATTTGGAGAAATTAAGATCAAAATGGTCTAAGGATATCCCTGAACTTAATGAGGATGATTGGGATAATATATGGGACTCTCCCTTCAACTCTCTCGTCTCCTTGAGAGACAGACTTATTCAGTTTAAGATAGTCCACAGGGCATATTACACCCCCCCCCCTATATTAAATAAAATTAATGCAGACTCTGCTCCTGGTTCCTGGAGACTTTACCCATATATTCTGGACTTGTCCAGCTATCGTAAGGTATTGGGAAGAAATACTAGAATTTATATTCAAAATAACATATATCCCACTGCAACGATCAATGCCAATATGTATTCTAGGTCTGACAGAGCAATTTATTCCTACGACAGCAGGGCGTACTTTGGTGGGGCTGCTTTTGTTCTATGCTCGTAAAGCTATAGCTCTCAGCTGGAAGAAAACCACCCCCCATGGCTGACTTTGTGGAAACAACTCATTAATAATAGCTTACCATTATACAAAGAAACATATATAAATAGGGGTTGTCTCCTCAAATATGAAAAGGTTTGGTCCAAATGGCTCACGGACCCCTCTACAGCCTCAACAGCCTCCTAGGGGAATATGACTCTTTGCAATCTCTCCATTAGTTATTGGGCTCTAGGTGTACATATGTAACACGGGATAACACCTTTCTCTAAAATTAAACTGGCATAGGAACCAGGTATGACCTATGTATGTATGTATGTATGTATGCAGGTTTTTTTTTTTTTGTGTGTTTTGTTTTCTATGTATATAGTTTCTTTAATTGCTGCAAGTATTTATTTTTGTTTGTTGTCTGTTTTTTGAAAATTAATAAAAATGGATATTTAAAAAAAAAAAAAGATACAGTAACAAAGTACAGCCAGCAAGCTGGGGTTATTCAGAGTGATCCCTTCTTGTTTTACTGGAAGTGAAGCAACAGTAATCTAACAGTTTTGCAGTGGAGGATTTGTACAAGAAGAGAGGAATTCAGAGGAGTGATATTCTGCAGGAGTCAGTGCAGAAGAGGAGGAGCAATAGTCTGCAGAGGAGATATGCAGAGGAAATAGACTGTGAATGTTAGAGGTGCATCATTTCAAGGCTAAAGCTGCTAATCAATGTCTTACCAATGTGATGACAATTTAATAAGTACTATGGGCATCCCATATCTTCCTTTATCCCAACCAAGTTGTATCTCGCAATAAACGCAACAAAACTATGCAAATGACTGCTCATTGTCTCAAGTGATATATGAGAGTCTGGCAGCAGGATGATTTGGCAGATTGTTTGTCAGTAGTGCTCACACCATGGCTACACTAGTACGAAAGGCCGCTTTCCATCCATTGCCCTCTCTTATCCGTATTAAATTGTAGGCACCCCATAGGTCCAATTTTGAGAATACCTTGGCAGTGCGGAACCTCTGAACAAGCTCAGGGACTAGAGGCAACGGGTATCGATTCTTGATTGTTATACTGTTCAATTCTCTGTAGTCGATACATGGTCTTAAAGAATGGTCCTTGTTTTCCACAAAGAAGAGTCCAGCACCAGCAGGAGAGGTAGAGGGCTGGATGAACCCTTTCCTAAGATTGTCATCAATGTATTTTCGGAGGACTTCTAATTCAGGCTCAGAGAGTGGGAATATCCTCCCAAATGGTATTGCAGAACCAGGAAGAAGCTGCAATTCAGCAATCATACGGCCGGTGAGGAAGTAGGGATTCAGCCCCCTTCTTATCGAAGATGTCCAGGAAGTCTTTGTAAACCTGGGGGAGAAGAGTGTTGTCATCTGTGGAAAGGGGTCGAACCGTCAAACAGTAAAAACAAAAAAGTGGGGTGAATGGCGCTACCCTAATACCTAACGGGTAGGGGATTATTAATGATTAAGTGAAGTGAGGTAGATGACACTACCTATACTGGGGGAAATTCCTCTCCCTGATTGTGCAAAAAGTGTGCACCCTACACGTAGCAGTGCTCAGATATTAGATAAACAGATACTCAAATATTAAATAAACAGATATGATAAAGCAGTGTTTCTCAACTCCAGTCCTCAAGGCGCACCAACAGGTCATGTTTTCAGGATTTCCCTCAAATAAAAGGGCTGTGGTATTTACTAAGGCAGTGAAACTGATCAAATCACCTGTGCAAAATTAGTGGAAATCCTGAAAACATGACCTGTTGGTGCGCCTTGAGGACTGGAGTTGAGAAACACTGTGATAAAGCAATCATAAAACCACATATGATATACAAAGTGTGACCAAACCAAATCAAAAATGGCATATGAATATAAAGTGACCAAAAAAACTAATCGTGTGCAAAAAAAATAATACATAATGTAATGAATCATAAATAGTTCCAAATTCATCAAAAATTCATCAGAAAAAAATGGTATCAAAAAGTGTGTATCAAAAAAGTCCAAGTGATAGAAAGTCCCAAAAACAGTGTTGATATGAAATTTGTGAAGCTCCAGAATAACCAAGTATTCAAATGATCAAGTGACTCTTGTGCTCAACAGATCAGGTGACTCATGTGCTCCCCCTTATGGGTCCCCACTCACCAGCTCCTGTTACCCCTGCAGGGGTGATAGGCATGTATAGATAACTGTGGGTGGTCTCCCTTGATGGCTCTACCAGTGGTCCGTCCGTGGCCTATCGGGCCTCTGCAGCTCACTCCACCAGATCAGGGCATCCAAACCGGTCATCCGCTCAGCACATCACCAGTCCTCGTACCCAGGAAATTATTCAGCAACTTTTCAGGGCTGGGTCCTCATAGGAAGAAACAAGGCTCCAATAGTGTAGTATTAAAAGTACTTTTGTTTTAAAATAAAGCAAAAAAAAAAACTTACCATCAAATTGAAAGAAGCCTTAAAAATACTACAATAGATGGTCAGTGCAGTATGTAGGGGAAGCCGGTTCGCAGCGTGCGCTTCAACTACGTTCCAGGCTCCCTACTTCCGTACCAGAAATGGAGTGAGTGCGTGGCTCCGCCTTACGCGTTTCATCATTTGACATTCTCAAAGGTGGCGCCATCTTATTGCACCTCACGCCTAATAAGGCGAGCGGCCGTGTGGGTTCCTCCCCCTCCCAGAAGATAACCAATAAGCAACCAACGTTGCCACAGGGGGGTGTTTCTCCAGAAGAAGCTACGAGAGAAATGCTAACCAGATCCACATGCATAATAGCGGCACCATCCCATTAGTTAATTAAACCTCTGCATCTCCGCTCGTCCTGTGGTAGTCATATTACAAACAAGGGTACAATGGAGGCATGTACATAAAAGTCAATAAATATAGTATAAATGTACAGTCACTAATATATTTAAATGGACAAATATCCAATGATGGATGATATAGCTCATTGATTGATGAAAAAATATGATAGTAGCCTCAATGGCAGATCCCTGCCCTATCATAAAGTGGGGTATGGCATTGAGCCACAAACGGGTTCCATGAAACTGTCTGCAGCTAAATAAGATAAGATTAAATAAACATCCTAAGAGTACCTAAGCTAGTACATGAGCATAAGAGACCACCCTATTACCCAATGAGGGCCCAGATAGGCCCACTAATTGGCTCCCAAAGTGAGGTTCCTAAATTGAATACATACTATTGGCGTGCTGATAGTTATCTCCATAAGAAGGCTACTAGTGTACGCATAAGGTAACCTAATGTTACCAAGTACTACCTGGATGATAAACTTTGTACCAGAGAAACCCTGCACCAAAACAACTGGGCACGGAACAGAGCTGCCCCAACGTGCGCTAACTGTAAATGTGTAGTTATGGATTAGCTATAAAGCAGTTCGGATCTATGTCAAGGTTGAGCCCCTTAGGGGCAAGGGACCCCAGCTGGTATATCCAGCTGGTTTCATTCCTGGAGATTAGGGTTTGTTTGTTTCCCCCTCTCCAGTGATCTTTAACAAGATCAATACAGTAGAATATGAGTCCAGTCGGATCTCTATGATGTATTTCATCAAAGTGTCTTGATAGATTATGTTTAGGGAATCCGTTTCTTATATTTTTAATATGCTCCCGTATCCGGACAAATAGGGGACGGGTGGTTCTTCCCACATACTGGAGATGGCATGGACATTCACTGATGTATGTAACATGGGTGCTATGACATGTAATTTGTTGTTTTATCTGGTACTCCCTATGGTCAATAAGTGATTTAAAGGATTCCTTTATCCTCGGTTGTCTTTTGCTGGCTTTACAAGGTAAGCATCTTTGGCACCTATAGAAGCCCTTCATATCAAAGAAGATTTTGATCGGTTTGGGGGGTTGATAACATTATGTACTAGGTGGTTCCTCAGAGTAGGTGCTTTTCTATACACAAATTTTGTTTTTTCAGGCAAGATTTTAGACAGAACACAATCCTCTTTCAAGATGGGCCAGTACTTCTTCATAATATGTTCAAAGGCCTTATATTGGCTATTAAACCCAGTTATGAAAGCTGAGTCCATTTGGTTGTTCTTATTCCTGGTTTTGTTCTGGAGTAGATTATTTCTGTCCATTTTCATAACTGCTAGTTTTAACTTCACAAGATTATCAAGTGAATATCCCTTTTCATGGAATCTTTGTATGAGGATGTCAGCCTGTGCATCAAAATCTTCAAGTGTGTCACAGTTCCTGCCTATTCATAATAGTTGACCCTTCGGAATGTTACATTTCCACTTGGGATGGTGGCAACTGGAAGTGGGGATGTACCCGTTTCGATCGGTTGCCTTGAAAAAGGTATGGGTACATAGAGCATCCCCTACTTTGAAAATCTATAGATCCAGATAGTCGATCTTCTGATGATTCCATTTGCCCGTAAAAGTGATCCCGTATCTATTTATGTTTAGATCGTCCAGGAATCTTTCAAAACTTTCAGGTGTTCAATCCCAGAGTATAATCAGGTCATCTATATACCTTCTATACATCTTAAACAGGGGAATATTTTTTCTATAAACATGCTCCTCCTCCCACATGTACATGAATAGGTTCGCTATGCTAGGAGCATAGCGGGCTCCCATAGCAACAGCTTTTGTTTTCACAAAATAATCTTTGCTATACCAGAAATAGTTACACTCCATGGCTAGTTTCAGGCCTTCTAGGATATAGTTGATCTGTTGTTGTTTCATCCCTGTGTTTTCATGCAATGCTTTTTCTACTTCAAGTAATCCATCTTTTTGTACAATACTTGTGTACAATGAGTTGACATCTATTGTCGCTAGCAACCAGTTATCTGCACCCTTTATCTTCTGTAATTCTTGAATAAGCTGCAGGCTATCACGTAGGTATGATTTACCTTGCTGCACAATTGGCTTAAGATATTTATCCAAGTACTCCCCAACTCGTGAGAAAACAAGATTAATTCCACTGATAATAGGCCTACCAGGAGGTTTTTCCAATCTTTTGTGGATGTTAGGTGTATAATATATAACTGGGGTCTTGGTAGAGTTTGAGACCAGATATTCCGCTTCTTTTGAGTTCAATATGCCCATATTCTTCCCTTTGCCAACATACATCTTCAATTTTTTTCTTATATTTCTTCTTAGGATTCCCTGTCAGTTTCTTATATGTATTCTCGACTGTTAATAGGTTCTCCATCTCTTCTTGGTAATCATTCTTGTTCAGGATTACCAGCCCTCCCCCTTTATCTGCCGGGCGTATTACTACTTCATGCTTTTTGCTTCATGTTTTCCTATTTGCTTGATGGTTCTCCATATATTTTTAGTTTTCCTATTCTTTTTCTCAAGGTTTCTCAGGTCATCTTCGACCATCTTCTTGAATGCACCCATGCATTGGTTTCCTGGCGTTTTTGGGTTGAAGATGGAGTTATTTCTAAGGCTTGTTTGTATATATTCTGAATCTTCTTTTATCCTGTTATCTACATTCATAGCAAAGTGTTTTCTTATATTAGGCTTTCTCATAAACTTTTGGAGGTCAATGTAAATTTATCAAAGGGTTTGTCCGGGGCAAATTTTAGTCCTAGATCAAATACTTTTAGTTCTTCATCTGAAAACTGTGCATGACTTAAATTGTAGATCCCTTGACCTAGTATTCTAGTCTTCTTTTTCTTCCTACCTCCTCTCCTTCCTCTTGTCTGTTTTCTTTTTCCGGATTTCTTTGTATTAGTCCCATATCTCTTCCTTGATTGTTGTTCCTGCCACCCCTGGGGTACATGCTTTCTCCATGTCCCTGATTGCCAGTTGGGACTTGATCTTCCCTCGTTCTCTGATGGCCTCCTCTCTGGGTACCTCCTCTGTTCCCATTTTGCCCTCTCCAGCCAGGATTCCTGTAGGAGACACGGGGTCTCCATCTCCCGGGTGGTCTGTCTCATTGGGTATCCCTGGGAAAATCCCAGTTTATTTTAAAATAAAGCTAAAAACAAAAACTTCCCATCAAATTGAAAGAAGCCTTAAAAAATAATACAATAGATGGTCAGTGCAGCATGTAGGGGAAGCCGGTTCGCATCATGTACATTATTAATTTTTTTGGTCACTTTATATTCATATGCCATTTTTGATTTGGTTTGGTCACACTTTGTATATCATATGTGGTTTTATGATTGCTTTATCATATCTGTTTATTTAATATTTGAGTATCTGTTTATCCAATATCTGAGCACTGCTACGTGTAGGGTGCACACTTTTTGCACAATCAGGGAGAGGAATTTCCCCCAGTATAGGTAGATAGGTAGTGCCATTTACCTCACTTCACTTAATCATTAATAATCCCCTACCCGTTAGGTATTAGGGTAGCGCCACTCACCCCACTTTTCTGTTTTTATCATTTGTAAGTTTTCTTTGGGAACCGATTAGAGGAGGCTGCAACCTGAGCGCGGAGTATACCATAATTCTGACTGTCTGATCACCTTAGGGTGTGAATTTTCCTCTGCTGCTATGGATATTTTTGGTTACATGACCAACAAATATAGAAGGTATTTTTAGCCATAAGCAGGTCACCAACAATCAGGACATGCATGGCCTGATGAAACAACTAAAACACACTATGGAAAAACAGTTAAGGGTCTTGTGGGACATTGCCACCTTAGAGATGTACATCACTGAGAAAATGACCCCCAGGAGACTGAGGTGGGATGTACACCCTAATGATAGCATTGATGATGCTGACCTTATGGGAGAATGCTATACCTTCTTTAATAAATGTGAGGGAGAACTGCTCCAAAATATTATCAAAAGGATACAGTTCAAGCTGAAAGGTATAGAAACCAACATAGTGGTGATTAAAAACTTGCTTATACCCTTTGCCAACCAAAGAGAATATAAAGACAAAGAGAAAGAGCTTCAAGACACCATTAAAAAATATGATAGTGTACCATCAATGCATTTTGGGCTTGAAACTCTCCAAGAAAAATGGAGGGCTGACTTCCCTGAACTAGATACAGAGGACTGGGAGGATATGTGGGAATACCCTTTTCTTCAATTAGTGGCAGTGAAGGACCGTTTAATTCAATTCCGGATTCTACACCGGGTGTATTTAACGCCGCAACGGCTGAACAAAATTTATCCTGGGGCCTATCCTAGCTGTTGGAAATGTGGTAGCATAGAGGCCGGTTTCTGTCATATGTTGTGGTCCTGTCCCAAAGTACACTCTTTCTGGGTAGAGGTGACGCAATTTATAACCTCACTGTTAACAATCCCAATCCCGCTGACTGTACCGGTCTGCTTGCTTGGCCTGGTGGGCTCTTTAGCGCACCGCACAGCAACTAAGACCCTCATAGGACTTCTACTCTTTTACGCCCGTAAAGCAATATTACTAAAATGGAAAAAACCTGATGCACCCTCCCTGACCTCTTGGAAAGCCCTGGTCAATTCTACAATACCATTATATAAAGCCACATACCATTCCCGTGGGTGTACTGCTAAGTTTGACAAAATATGGAAACTATGGCTTGACTCTACCTCCACTAATGCCGCTCAAGAATAGACGGTATATCTGACACCCATTAACTCCCCCTTCTGTGCTAACACTTGCTAAGTCCCTTGTGACACCCCTATAGTTGTACCTTTAATGTCCTAGGCCTAGTACCAGAATCCCCTCTTGGGAAACCTCACCTTCATCGAAGACGAGTTGCACATTCTCCTTTCATAATCTCTCCAATTGGAGTGGTTGAGCAGTGATATCTAGTTTTTGTTTTGTCTTTTAGTTTTTGTTTTGTATTTTATCTGTTTTTCTGTCGATAACAGCACAGTTTTAGGCAGATAACCTGTTGTTAGGTACCGATTTACATGGTACCTTTTGAGCCGGGGAATGCCCCAAGGTTCTGTTTTTGTAAATCTACTAAAAATCAATAAAGAGAATTAAAAAAAAAAAAAATATGATAGTGATATCCAGGCCAAAAAACAGAAAAAATTCAAACGAGATGTCCTTGATTATAGAAATTCTAAAGTTTACAAATGGCAAATATCACTGGACCGCCATGATGAACTAGATGACACCTTTATGGATGATAGCCCTGAAGAGTCTGCTATAATACGTCCAGTGGGACTGATGGGTAACACACTCCAACAATTGACGTCAGTCATTAACTCCCTATGAAATCGGGATAGACCTGTACCCTCTAACTGGTACCCAGTAAGACCTGATACAAGAAGGGCCAACTATCAAGGACCCCCTGAATACAGAACCCTGAACACTAACAGATATAATGTGCCCACGCACAATAGATTCTCACCACTCAGGAGAAGTGACCAACGGGGCCCTTACTCCCCCTATAGGAGAGATTATGGGGAAGATAGGGATTTTCCCAGGGATACCCAATGAGACAGACCACCCGGGAGATGGAGACCCCATGTCTCCTACAGGAATCCTGGCTGGAGAGGGCAAAATGGGAACAGAGGAGGTACCCAGAGAGGAGGCCATCGGAGAATGAGGGAAGATCAAGTCCCAACTGGCAATCAGGGACACGGAGAAAGCATGTACCCCAGGGGTGGCAGGAACAACAATCAAGGAAGAGATATGGGACTAATACAAAGAAATCCGGAAAGAGAAAACAGACAAGAGGAAGGAGAGGAGGTAGGAAGAAAAAGAAGACTAGAATACTAGGTCAAGGGATCTACAATTTAAGTCATGCACAGTTTTCAGATGAAGAACTAAAAGTATTTGATCTAGGACTAAAATTCACCCCAGACAAACCCTTTGATAAATTTAAGGTTTACATTGACCTCCAAAAGTTTATGAGAAAGCTCAATATAAAAAAAACACTTTTCTATGAATGTAGATAACAGGATAAAAGAAGAATCAGAATATATACAAACAAGCCTTAGAAATAACTCAATTTTCAAACCAAAAATGCCAGGAAACCAATGCATGGGTGCATTCAAAAAGATGGTTGAAGATGACCTGAGAAACCTGGAGAAAAAGAATAGGAAAACCAAAAACATATGGAGAACCATCAAGCAAATAGGAAAACATGAAGCAAAAAGCATGAAGTAGTAATACGCCCGGCAGATAAAGGGGGAGGGCTGGTAATCCTGAACAAGAAGGATTACCAAGAAGAGATGGAGAACCTATTAACAGTCGAGAATACGTATAAGAAACTGACAGGGGATCCTAAGAAGAAATATAAGAAAAAAATTGAAGATGTATGTTGGCAAAGGGAAGAATATGGGCATATTGAACTCAAAAGAAGCGGAATATCTGGTCTCAAACTCTACCAAGACCCCAGTTATATATTATACACCTAATATCCACAAAAGATTGGAAAAACCACCTGGTAGGCCTATTATCAGTGTAATTAATTCGGTTTTCTCACGACTTGGGGAGTACTTGGATAAATATCTTAAGCCAATTGTGCAGCAAGGTAAATCATACCTACGTGATAGCCTGCAGCTTATTCAAGAATTACAGAAGATAAAGGGTGCAGATAACTGGTTACTAGTGACAATAGATGTCAACTCATTGTACACAAGTATTGTACAAAAAGGTGGATTACTTGGAGTAGAAAAAGCATTGTATGAAAACACAGGGATGAAACAACAACAGATCAACTATATCCTAGAAGGCCTAAAACTCGCCATGGAGTGTAAATATTTCTGGTATAACAAAGATTATTTTGTGCAAACAAAAGCTGTTGCTATGGGAGCCCGCTATGCTCCTAGCGTAGCGAACCTCTATATGAACATGTGGGAGGAGGAGCAAGTTTACAGAAAAAATATTCCCTAAATTAAGATGTATAGAAGGTATATAGATGACCTGATTATACTCTGGGATTGAACACCTGAAAGTTTTGAAAGATTCCTGGAAGATCTAAACATAAATAGATACGGGATCACTTTTACGGGCAAATGGAATCATCAGAAGATCGACTATCTGGATCTAGAGATTTTCAAAGTAGGGGATGCTCTATGTACCCATACCTTTTTCAAGGCAACCGATCGAAACGGGTACATCCCCACTTCCAGTTGCCACCATCTCAAATGGAAATGTAACATTCCGAAGGGTCAACTATTAAGTATACGCAGGAACTGTGACACACTTGAAGATTTTGATGCACAGGCTGACATAGTCATAAAAAGATTCCACGAAAATGAATATGCACTTGATAATCTTGTGAAGTTAAAACTAGCAGTTATAGTTACATAGTTACATAGTAGGTGAGGTTGAAAAAAGACACAAGTCCATCAAGTCCAACCTATGTGTGTGATTATGTGTCAGTATTACATTACATATCCCTGTATATTGCGGTCATTCAGGTGATTATCTAATAGTTTCTTGAAGCTATCAATGCTCCCCGCTGAGACCACCGCCTGTGGAAGGGAATTCCACATCCTTGCCGCTCTTACAGTAAAGAACCCTCTACGTAGTTTAAGGTTAAACCTCTTTTCTTCTAATTGTAATGAGTGGCCACGAGTCTTATTAAACTCTCTTCTGCGAAAAAGTTTTATCCCTATTGTGGGGTCACCAGTACAGTATTTGTAAATTGAAATCATATCCCCTCTCAAGCATCTCTTCTCCAGAGAGAATAAGTTCAGTGCTCGCAACCTTTCCTCATAACTAAGATCCTCCAGACCCTTTATTAGCTTTGTTGCCCTTCTTTGTACTCGCTCCATTTCCAGTACGTCCCTCCTGAGGACTGGTGCCCAGAACTGGACAGCATACTCCAGGTGCGGGCGGACCAGAGCCTTGTAGAGCGGGAGAATTATCGTTTTATCTCTGCAGTTGATCCCCCTTTTAATGCATGCCAATATTCTGTTTGCTTTATTAGCAGCAGCTTGGCATTGCATGCCATTGCTGAGCCTATCATCCACTAGGACCCCCAAGTCCTTTTCCATCCTAGATTCCGCCAGAGGTTCTCCCCCCAGTGTATAGATTGCATTCATATTTTTGACACCCAAATGCATTATTTTACATTTTTCTACATTGAACCTCATTTGCCATGTAGTCGCCCACACCATTAATTTGTTCAGGTCTTTTTGCAAGATTTCCACATCCTGCGGAGAAGTTATTGCCCTGCTTAGCTTAGTATCGTCTGCAAATACAGAGATGGAACTGTTTATCCCATCCTCCAGGTCGTTTATGAACAAATTAAATAGGATTGGTCCCAGCACAGAACCCTGGGGGACCCCACTACCCACCCCTGACCATTCTGAGTACTCCCTATTTATCACCACCCTCTGAACACGCCCTTGTAGCCAGTTTTCAATCCATGTACTCACCCTATGGTCCATGCCAACGCACCTTATTTTGTACAGTAAACGTTTATGGGGAACTGTGTCAAATGCTTTTGCAAAATCCAGATACACCACGTCTACGGGCCTTCCTTTATCTAGATGGCAACTCACCTCCTCATAGAAGGTTAATAGATTGGTTTGGCAAGAACGATTCTTCATGAATCTATGCTGATTACTGCTAATGATATCATTCTTATTACTAAAATCTTGTATATAGTCCCTTATCATCCCCTCCAAGAGTTTACATACTATTGATGTTAGGCTAACTGGTCTGTAATTCCCAGGGATGTTTTTTGGGCCCTTTTTAAATATTGATGCTACATTGGCTTTTCTCCAATCAGCTGGTACCATTCCAGTCAATTAGGGATGAGCTTCGAGTTCGAGTCGAACTCATGTTCTACTCGAACATTGGCTGTTCGCAAGTTCGCCGAACAGCGAACAATTTGGGGTGTTCGCGGCAAATTCGAATGCCGCGGAACACCCTTTAAAAGTCTATGGGAGAAATCAAAAGTGCTAATTTTAAAGGCTTATATGCAAGTTATTGTCATAAAAAGTGTTTGGGGACCCGGTTCCTGCCCCAGGGGACATGGATCAATGCAAAAAAAAGTTTTAAAAACTGACGTTTTTTCAGGAACAGTGATTTTATTAATGCTTAAAGTCAAACAATAAAAGTGTAATATCCCTTTAAATTTCGTACCTGGGGGGTGTCTATAGTATGCCTGTAAAGGGGCGCATGTTTCCTGTGTTTAGAACAGTCTGACAGCAAAATGACATTTGGAAGGAAAAAACTCATTTAAAACTACCCGCGGCTATTGCATTGCCGACAATACACATAGAAGTTCATTGATAAAAACAGCATGGGAATTCCCCACAGGGGAACCCCGAACCAAAATAAAAAAAAAAAAAATGATGTGGGGGTCCCCCTAAATTCCATACAAGGCCCTTCAGGTCTGGTATGGATATTAAGGGGAACCCCAGCCAAAATTAAAAAAAAAAATTGACGTGGGGTTCCCCCTAAATTCCATACCAGACCCTTCAGGTCTGGTATGGATTTTAAGGGGAACCCCGCGCCAAAATTAAAAAAAAAACGGCGTGGAGTCCCCCTAAAAATCCATACCAGACCCTTATCCGAGCACGCAACCTGGCAGGCCGCAGGAAAAGAGGGGGGGACGAGAGTGCGGCCCCCCCCTCCTGAACCGTACCAGGCCACATGCCCTCAACATTGGGAGGGTGCTTTGGGGTAGCCCCCCAAAACACCTTGTCCCCATGTTGATGAAGACAAGGGCCTCATCCCCACAACCCTGGCCGGTGGTTGTGGGGGTCTGTGGGCGGGGGGCTTATCGGAATCTGGAAGCCCCCTTTAACAAGGGGACCCCCAGATCCCGGCCCCCCCCCTGTGTGAAATGGTAAGGGGGTACTTACCCCTACCATTTCACTAAAAAACTGTCAAAAATGTTAAAAATGACAAGAGACAGTTTTTGACAATTCCTTTATTTAAATGCTTCTTCTTTCTCCTTCATCTTCTTCTGGTTCTTCTGGTTCTTCCTCCGGCGTTCTCGTCCAGCATCTCCTCCGCGGCGTCTTCTATCTTCTTCTCCTCGGGCCGCTCCGCACCCATGGCATGGGGGGGAGGCTCCCGCTCTTCTCTTCATCTTCTTCTCTTCTTCATCTTCTTCTTCATCTTCTTCTTCTTCTTCTTCTCTTCTTCCTTCTTCTCTTCTTCATTTCTTCTCCGGGCCGCTCCGCAGCCATGCTGGCATGGTGGGAGGCTCCCGCTGTGTGACGGCGTCTCTTCGTCTGACGGTTCTTAAATAACGCACGGTGACTTGATGGGACTTCCCTGTGACGTCACGGGGAATGCCACAGGGAAGTCCCGTCATGTCCCGTGCGTCAGGGGGGGCGGGGTCACCGGGTGGCCCCGCCCCCCGTTATTTAAGAACCGTCAGACGAAGAGACGCCGTCACACAGCGGGAGCCTCCCACCATGCCAGCATGGCTGCGGAGCGGCCCGGAGAAGAAATGAAGAAGAGAAGAAGGAAGAAGAGAAGAAGAAGAAGAAGAAGAAGATGAAGAAGAGAAGAAGATGAAGAGAAGAGCGGGAGCCTCCCCCCATGCCATGGGTGCGGAGCGGCCCGAGGAGAAGAAGATAGAAGACGCCGCGGAGGAGATGCTGGACGAGAACGCCGGAGGAAGAACCAGAAGAGCCAGAAGAACCAGAAGAAGAAGAAGATGAAGGAAGAAAGAAGAAGCATTTAAATAAAGGAATTGTCAAAAACTGTCTCTTGTCATTTTTAACATTTTTGACAGTTTTTTAGTGAAATGGTAGGGGTAAGTACCCCCTTACCATTTCACACAGGGGGGGGGGCCGGGATCTGGGGGTCCCCTTGTTAAAGGGGGCTTCCAGATTCCGATAAGCCCCCCGCCCGCAGACCCCCACAACCACCGGCCAGGGTTGTGGGGATGAGGCCCTTGTCTTCATCAACATGGGGACAAGGTGTTTTGGGGGGCTACCCCAAAGCACCCTCCCAATGTTGAGGGCATGTGGCCTGGTACGGTTCAGGAGGGGGGGGGCCGCACTCTCGTCCCCCCCTCTTTTCCTGCGGCCTGCCAGGTTGCGTGCTCGGATAAGGGTCTGGTATGGATTATTAGGGGGACCCCACGCCGTTTTTTTTTTTTTTTTGGCGCGGGGTTCCCCTTAAAATCCATACCAGACCTGAAGGGTCTGGTATGGAATTTAGGGGGAACCCCACGTCAATTTTTTTTTTAAATTTTGGCTGGGGTTCCCCTTAATATCCATACCAGACCTGAAGGGCCTTGTATGGAATTTAGGGGGACTCCCACATCATTTTTTTTTTTTAATTTTGGTTCGGGGTTGCCCTGTGGGGAATTCCCATGCCGTTTTTATCAATGAACTTCTATGTGTATTGTCGGCAATGCAATAGCCGCGGTAGTTTTAAATGTGTTTTTTCCTTCAAAATGTCATTTTGCTGTCAGACTGTTCTAAACACGGGAAACATGCGCCCCTTTACAGGCATACTATAGACACCCCCCAGGTATGAAATTTAAAGGGATATTACACTTTTATTGTTTGACTTTAAGCATTATTAAAATCACTGCTCCTGAAAAAACGGCCGTTTTTAAAACTTTTTTTTGCATTGATTCATGTCCCCTGGGGCAGGACCCAGGTCCCCAAACACTTTTATTGACAATAACTTGCATATTAGCCTTTAAAATTAGCACTTTTGATTATTCATGTTCGTGTCCCATAGACTTTAACGGTGTTCGCGTGTTCGAACGAATTTTTTTCCTGTTCGCATGTTCTGGTGCGAACCGAACAGGGGGGTGTTCGGCTCATCCCTACAGTCAATAGACTGTCTGTAAAAATTAGGAACAACGGTCTGGCAATCACCTGACTGAGTTCCCTAAGTACCCTCGGATGCAAGCCATCTGGTCCCGGTGATTTATTAATGTTAAGTTTCTCAAGTCTAATTTTAATTCCGTCCTCTGTTAACCATGTAGGTGCTTCCTGTGTTGTGTCATGAGGATAAACACTGCAGTTTTGGTTACTGAAGCCCCCCGATTCACTCGTGAAGACTGAGGAGAAGAATAAATTCAATACCTCTGCCATCTCCCCATCCTTTGTAACCAGATGTCCTTCCTCATTCTTTATGGGGCCAATATGGTCTGTCCTCCCTTTTTTACTGTTTACATACTTAAAGAATTTCTTGGGATTTTTTTTGCTCTCCTCCGCTATGTGTCTTTCATGTTCTATCTTAGCCATCCTAATTGCACCCTTACATTTCTTATTGCATTCTTTATAAATTCTGAATGCTGTGGATGATCCCTCAACCTTGTATTTTTTGAAGGCCTTCTCCTTTGCTTTTATATGCATTTTTACATTGGAGTTAAGCCATCCAGGATGTTTGTTCGCTCTTTTAAATTTATTACCCAATGGGATACATTGGCTAATGCCCTTATTTAATATGCTCTTAAAGCAAACCCATCTCTCCTCTGTATTCTTTGTTCCTAATATTTTATCCCAATTTATGCCTTTTAGCCAGGTTTGTAGTTTAGGGAAGTTGGCTCTTTTGAAATTCAGTGTCTTTGTGTTCCCTTCATGTCTCATATTTGTGTGATTTATACTGAAACTAATTGACCTGTGATCGCTGTTACCTAAATTGCCCCGTATTTCCACATCTGTTATCAGGTCTGTATTGTTGGTAATCAGTAGTTCTAGTAATGTTTTATTTCTAGTTGGTGCGTCTACCATCTGACCCATAAAATTGTCCTGCAAGACATTAAGGAACTGGCGAGCCTTAAATGAATGCGCGGTTCCCTCCGCCCAGTCTATGTCTGGATAATTAAAATCCCCCATTATGATAACACTTCCCATCCTTGCTGCTAATCCAATTTGTGATAGGAGATCCGTCTCCACTTCCTCCCTCAGGTTAGGGGGCCTATAGCATACTCCCAGTATTATTTTCCCCTTAGCTTCATCCCTTTGGAGCTCTACCCATAAAGATTCCACCTCCTCCGTAGCCCCCTCAGTGATGTCATCTCTCACATTCACTTGTACATTATTCTTGATATATAGGCATACCCCTCCCCCTTTTTTACCCTCTCTATCCTTGCGGTATAGGGTATACCCTTGAATGTTTGCCAGCCAATCATGAGAGCTGTTGAACCAGGTCTCTGAAATTCCCACAAAATCCAAATCCTCCTTGTACAACAGTATCTCTAGTTCACCCATCTTGTCCGCCAGGCTCCTGGCATTGGTGAACATGTCACATAGTTTAGACCGGTCGCATATTGTCCTCGTATTGGGTGTTTCAAGATTGCAACTTGGACTTGCTACTATACTCACCTTGCGTTTTTGTGCTTTGGTTAACCTACCACTAATGCCCCCAATACTACCCTCTGGAGTATCTTCCGCGCTGGCTATCACTGTCTCTGGACCCTCCCCCCCATCGCCTAGTTTAAAAACCCCTCTAACTTTTTGGCCATCTTCATTCCCAGCAGATCTGCAGTTATGAAAATGGACAGAAAATATCTACTCCAGAACAAAACCAGGAATAAGAACAACCAAATGGACACAGCTTTCATAACTTTGTTTAATAGCCAATATAAGGCCTTTGAACGTATTATGAAGAAGTACTGGCCCATCTTGAAAGAGGAATGTGTTCTGTCTAAAATCTTGCCTGAAAAAACAAAATTTGTGTATAGAAAAGCACCTACTCTGAGGAACCACCTAGTACATAATGTTATCGACCCCCCCCAAACCAATCAAAGTCTTCTCTGATATGAAGGGCTTCTATAGGTGCCAAAGATGCCTACCTTGTAAAGCCAGCAAAAGACAACCGAGGAAAAAGGAATCCTTTAAATCACTTATTGACCATAGGGAGTACCGGATAAAACAACTATTAACATGTCATAGCACCCATGTTACATACATCAGTGAATGTCCATGCCATCTCCAGTATGTGGGAAGAACCATCCGTCCCCTATTTGTCCGGGGACGGGAGCATATTAAAAATATAAGAAACGGATTCCCTAAACATAATCTATCAAGACACTTTGATGAAGTACATCATAGAGACCCGACTGGATTCTACTGTATTGATCTTGTTAAAGATCACTGGAGAGGGGCAAACAAACAAACCATAATCTCCAGGACTGAAACCAGCTGGATATACCAGCTGGGGTCCCTTGCCCCTAAAGGGCTCAACCTTGACATAGATCTGAACTACTTTATGGCTAATCCATAACTACACATTTACAGTTGGTGCACATTGGGGCAGCTCTGTTCCGTGCCCAGTTGTTTTGGTGCAGGGTTTCTCTGGCACGAAATTTATCACCCAGGTACTACTCAGTAACATTAGGTTACCTTATGCGTACACTAGTAGCCTTCTTATGGGGATAACTATCAGCACGCCCATAGTATGTATTTAATTTAGGAACCTCACTTTATGTAGCTTGGGAGCCCATTAGTTGGCCTATCTGGGCCCTGATTGGGTAATAGGGTGGTCTCTTATGCTCATGTACTAGCTTAGGTACTCTTAGGATGTTTATTTAATCCTATCTTATTTAGCTGCAGACAGTTTCATGGAACCTGTTTGTGGCTCAATGCCATACCACACTTTATGATAGGGCAGGGATCTGCCATTGAGGCTACTATCATTACCCCCCTGGTTTTGAGCTATCTTGAGCCATGGCCTACCCGGGTAGGGAATTATATGTAATTATAGGCTTTACCACGTAGGGGTGCTGTAGCCTTATCACCTGAATCTTCTATGAGGCCTAATAAATAATACCTGGATTCACTATGTACACCTGGGTTTTATACAACTGTTAGTTCAGATCTCGAAGATTTGGTTTGCCATATCTGGTTGACCAAATTTTATTGGTATGCTACGTGTACTTATTATTTGTACTTATGGTTCATATATGTGTATATATATATATATATGAGGATTACATCATCTGTCTTGCTGTTTACATACATAACCTTTTCTCCCACAAATATAGAAACCTTTTTGTTTCTATATTGCTTATACATACATACTTGTATATTCCCTGCCCATTATATCAGGTCTTCTTCTCCATTATGGCTGTTTTATTTTCAATCATACTTTCCTTTTTGACATTACATCTTTTTCTAATTAGGTTTACCAGGTAGTATCTGGGTTTGTCCGGATTTTTAGCTTATCTGGTGGCTTGAGTTGCAGTTTTGCGGCTGGCCACTTGAGATATTTTTTCATCAATCAATGAGCTATATCATCCATCATTGGATATTTGTCCATTTAAATATATCAGTAACTGTACATTTATACTATATTTATTGACTGTTATGTACATGCCTCCATTGTACCCTTGTTTGTAATATGACTACCAAAGGTGAGTGGAGATGTAGAGCTTCAATCAACTAATGGGATGGTGCCGCTATTATGCGTGTGGACTTCGGTTAGCATTTCCCTCGTAGCTTCTTCTGGAGAAACGCCCCCCTGTGGCAATGTTGGTTGCTTATTGGTTATCTTCTGGGAGGGGGAGGAACCCGCACAGCCGCTCGCCTTAATAGGCGTGAGGTGCAACAATATGGCGCCACCTTTGAGAACGTCAAATGACAAAACGCGTAAGGCGGAGCCACGCACTCACTCCATTTCTGGTATGGAAGTAGGGAGCCTGGAACGCAGTTGAAGCGCACACTGCGAACTGGCTTCCCCTACATACTGCACTGACCATCTATTGTAGTATTTTTTAAAGCTTCTTTCCATTCGATGTGAAGTTTTTGTTTTTAGCTTTATTTTAAAATAAAAGTACTTTTAATAGTACACTATGGGAGCCTTGTTTTTTCCTATGAGGACCCAGCCCTGAGAAGTTGCTGAATAATTAACTGGATATGGTGACTGGTGATGTGCTGAGCAGATGACCGGTTTGGATGCCCTGATCTGGTGGAGTGAGCTGCAGAGGCCCGATAGGCCACGGACGGACCACTGGTAGAGCCATTAAGGGAGACCACCCATGGTATTTATACATGCCTATCAACCCTGCAGGGGTAACAGGAGCTGGTGAGTGGGGACCCATAAGGGGGAGCACATGAGTCACCTGATCTGTTGAGCACAAGAGTCACTTGATCGTTTGAATACTTGGTTATTCTGGAGCTTCACCAATTTCATATCAACACTGTTTTTGGGACTTTTTATCACTTGGACTTTTTTTGATACACACTTTTTGATACAATTTTTTCTGATGAATTTTTGATGAATTTGGGAACTTTTTATGATTCATTACATTATTTATTATTTTGTATGCACATGATTAGTTTTTTTGGTCACTTTATAGTCATATCAAATAAGGAAAATCTTGCGAGCCACAATAATCCAATGCTCAATGTGCACAAAACGTGAAACTCAGAAAATAAAACATATAAAAAAAAATATAAATATATCTAGCAGCAAACGCAGGTCACGCATTCATAATCGTGCAAACAGTGTAGATAAAAGATATTTGCGCTGCGCTTGATAATCTATTATAAATGGTGTCAAAGATCACTAATAAATAAATATCAAATAAATAAATACAACTTTCCACATAAGAACTTCCTATGTATATTGTGCGTATTATCTTCTACATTGTGTATACATATCAAACAATTAAAGTGCAATGTGCATATATAATAACGCCAAAGTAAACTTAATCCAGTGATGTATTAAACAACATGCAATATCTTGCATCTAGTGCAGCATGCAAAAAAATATAACAAATAGCATAAAAGTGCTCAGTGCGTTTTTAAACGCAGTCAATATAATCTGCATTTAGTGATCTCCATATTATAGTGTCCATAAAATGTCCAAAATCAAATGTGCATCTATGTCCAGCAAAATCCAAAACATCCAGTGCACTGAATTCGAATGCTGCAAACAACCGTGGTGTATTCTGGTAACCCCCCAAAGTGATTGCGCTCACCTCAGAGCGTGTGACACAGTAGCTAGCTATGTCAAATCACGCTTAGTAGCCACCCCTTGGGCTCTGCAAGGTATGTTAGATGCGATCTCCACTCACTCTGGGTTGAAAAGGCTCCATAGACATCCAATCATAAAATGAAGAGAGACTACATAGTGTAATACTATCAAACACTAGTTTATTCAGATATAAAACCACTTCCCACAGAGGGGTACTCACATTCTCCTGGTGCTGCTGTGCACCAGACAATAAAACGCTGTATAAAACCGCTAGTTTGTATGCCGCAGGGTATGTGTTTCTCCCAGCTCAGCTGTGTGCTGTTTCGTCCGTCCTGGCCCCTCCCCTACGCGTGTTCGACACAGGGGGTCACGTGTCTTCATCAGGGAATATAATTGGACGGATGCTCTGTCACTTAAATACTCTCCCGGCGGCCATTTTTTCTGAGATCGCAGACTAGATCCTAATGGGCTACACTACTCTAGCTCATGTATTGCGGATCAGTGAAAGGACGCTGTGTAGCCAAATGCTATCACTCTGTAACCCATTCAGTCTATGCCTATACTAATCCAGGACGGAGCCTTAGGAAAGAAACAAGATACCCCGCTGCACTAACATAGCCATGCATAAAAAAATACATATTAAATAACATAGAGCCAAATATTAAGATATACTGACATAAGGTAAAAGTGAGCCATACAAGAAAACAATCAAAACGGTAAGAGCAAAATAAAATGAAAACAATATTAAACAATAATGTGTATCTTGAATTCTCTTCCTTAGAACATTATTGCAATAAAAACTGAATCTCTCTTATTAAAATGTGGACGCTACCCCATAAACATTATGCTAGGGATTACAAAGTGCCATAACTGTTATGGAACCTGTATATCCGAATAGAAATGTACAAGTTCAGAATACTGAAAACAGAAATCTCCATACAAAGTTCAGCATTAACCCATAAGTCTCTATATTAAAGTTGAAAATCTATAACTTGCAACATCCCAACATCATTGGGGGGGGGGGGGCATTGGAAGGGGGGTTAAAGGTAGGGGGGGAAGGAGAGCAGGGATGGGGGGGGGGGAGCGCGGGGGTAGATGGTATAAGAGAAAGAAAAAAACTCCACTCGCTTGTGGAGATGAATAGAACCAGTATTAAGGAGGGTGAATAGATGCCTTGGTTGTATAAAAAATCTTATGAGGATAAATGAAGTGGATCTAAAACTTAGAGTGACAAACATATAAACTATTCGAACTACAACAAACACATATCCTTAAAATAGGTAAAAATCTATAAGCTCAATTAAAAATTACTCAAAAAGCATGTAAGATCGAACTCTTTGTTCAATCCACCAGGCGACAAAGAGCCAAGCTGGTATATCCACCAGGATTCGCGTTTACTAATATCCCTGACGTAATTGGAGCCTCTCCAGTTGCGTTTGGGTGCTTCAATTCCCCAAAATTTCATACCTTGCGTACTTTGATTATGAACCCTTTTGAAATGTATGGAGAGGTGATGTTTATCGTGTCCCTTTCTTATGTTTCTAACATGCTCCTCCATTCCCTTCTTGATGGGTAGTTGTTCCAGGGAAGACCCATTGTGAGTGGGATCGAGTCCTTAACGTCAAGGCTCGGGGAGTACATAGATCTACATTTACAACCTCTAGTAAAAAAGACACAAGCTTATCTTAAAGACACTAAGCATACCCTTCAATTGATAAATGAACTTAACATGGAAAATGATATGATTATGGTCACGGGAGACGTATCATCGTTATACACCAACATTGACCACGAGGGCGCCCTGGAAGCAGTGAAATGGGCCCTAGATAAAGAGGAAGGGATTGATAAAGGCCTTTGTGGATTTATTTTGAAGTGTTTGGATTTTTGTTTACACCATAACTTTTTTTGGTACAATAATAAATTCTTTCTGCAAATAAAGGGTGTTGCTATGGGCGCTAAATTCGCCCCGAGCGTAGCAAACCTATATATGGCTAAATGGAAGGAGGAGTCAGTAAGGGTCGAACAGTATACAGATAAAGCGTTATACAAAAGGTTTATTGACGACCTTATAATCATGTGGAAGGGAAGTAGAGAATCATTAATGGCGCTATTGGAAACCATGAATGATAACGATCGTAATATCTTTTTGACTTGGGATATAAGTAAGGACCGTATACACTTCCTGGATTTGGAGATACTCAATACAGCAGAAGGTATGATCTCGAGGTCCTTTTTTAAAGCTACAGATCGTAATTCATACATTTCCACTACGAGCTGTCACCACAAACCATGGCTTGATAATATTCCCAGGGGCCAATTTATGAGGATGAGGAGAAACTGCACGCTTGTAGACGATTTTGAGACCCAATCAGATAGGTTAGAAGGAATGTTTTTAGATAAAGGATACCGAAAAGAATTTCTGAAGAAAGAAAGAAATGTGGTCAGGAATCTGGATAGGGATGATTTATTGAAAGATAAAAACACAGCTGTGGGAAACAAAGAATTTGATGGTACTTGTATTGTTTTGGATTACAGTTTACAAAGTAGGGAGGTAGAGAGGATTTTAAAGAAATATTGGAGTGTACTTAAACAAGATACTCATTTAAAAGACCTTCTGTCCGATAAACCCAAGATTGTTTATAAGAAGGCGCCCTCGCTACGTGATAGGCTAGTACATAATATAGTGGAACCACCCCCACCAAAGCCTAAAATGTTTTGGAACCTAAAAGGTTTTTTCGGCTGTGGAAGATGTTACAGCTGCGTCAGGGTTCCATCTAATAATAAGAGAGTGAAGGAGTTCTCTAATCCCCATAGGGGCAAATTGCATATCATAGAGGATTTTATATCTTGCGACACGATAGGGGTGGTGTATGCGATCAAATGTCCCTGTAATCTTATTTATGTGGGCCGCACTACTAGGGCTTTGAAAGACCGTATGGAGGAGCATGTTAGAAACATAAGAAAGGGACACGATAAACATCACCTCTCCATACATTTCAAAAGGGTTCATAATCAAAGTACGCAAGGTATGAAATTTTGGGGAATTGAAGCACCCAAACGCAACTGGAGAGGCTCCAATTATGTCAGGGATATTAGTAAACGCGAATCCTGGTGGATATACCAGCTTGGCTCTTTGTCGCCTGGTGGATTGAACAAAGAGTTCGATCTTACATGCTTTTTGAGTAATTTTTAATTGAGCTTATAGATTTTTACCTATTTTAAGGATATATGTTTGTTGTAGTTCGAATAGTTTATATGTTTGTTACTCTAAGTTTTAGATCCACTTCATTTATCCTCATAAGATTTTTTATACAACCAAGGCATCTATTCACCCTCCTTAATACTGGTTTTATTCATCTCCACAAGCGAGTGGAGTTTTTTCTTTCTCTTATACCACCTACCCCCGCACTTCTCCCCCCCCATCCCTGCTCTCATTCCCCCCCCTACCTTTAAACCCCCCTTGCAATGCCCCCCCCCAATGATGTTGGGATGTTGCAAGTTATAGATTCTCAACTTTAATATAGAGACTTATGGGTTAATGCTGAACTTTGTATGGAGATTTCTGTTTTCAGTATTCTGAACTTGTACATTTCTATTCGGATATACAGGTTCCATAACAGTTATGGCACTTTGTAATCCCTAGCATAATGTTTATGGGGTAGCGTCCACATTTTAATAAGAGAGATTCAGTTTTTATTGCAATAATGTTCTAAGGAAGAGAATTCAAGATACACATTATTGTTCAATATTGTTTTCATTTTATTTTGCTCTTACCATTTTGATTGTTTTCTTGTATGGCTCACTTTTACCTTATGTCAGTATATCTTAATATTTGGCTCTATGTTATTTAATATGTATTTTTTTATGCATGGCTATGTTAGTGCGGCGGGGTATCTTGTTTCTTTCCTAAGGCTCCGTCCTGGATTAGTATAGGCATAGACTGAATGGGTTACAGAGTGATAGCATTTGGCTACACAGCGTCCTTTCACTGATCCGCAATACATGAGCTAGAGTACTGTAGCCCATTAGGATCTAGTCTGCGATCTCAGGAAAAATGGCCGCCGGGAGAGTATTTAAGTGACAGAGCATCCGTCCAATTATATCCCCCTGATGAAGACACGTGACCCCCTCTGTCGAACAAGCGTAGGGGAGGGGCCAGGACGGACGAAACAGCACACAGCTGAGCTGGGAGAAACACATACCCTGCGGCATACAAACTAGCGGTTTTATACAGCGTTTTATTGTCTGGTGCACAGCAGCACCAGGAGAATGTGAGTACCCCTCTGTGGGAAGTGGTTTTATATCTGAATAAACTAGTGTTTGATAGTATTACACTATGTAGTCTCTCTTCATTTTATGATTGGATGTCTATGGAGCCTTTTCAACCCAGAGTGAGTGGAGATCGCATCTAACATACCTTGCAGAGCCCAAGGGGTGGCTACTAAGCATGATTTGACATAGCTAGCTACTGTGTCACATGCTCTGAGGTGAGCGCAATCACTTTGGGGGGTTACCAGAATACACCACGGTTGTTTGCAGCATTCGAATTCAGTGCACTGGATGTTTTGGATTTTGCTGGACACAGATGCACATTTGATTTTGGACATTTTATGGACACTATAATATGGAGATCACTAAACGCAGATTATATTGACTGCGTTTAAAAACGCACTGAGCACTTTTATGCTATTTGTTATATTTTTTTTGCATGCTGCACTAGATGCGAGATATTGCATGTTGTCCTATACATCACTGGATTAAGTTTACTTTGGCGTTATTATATATGCACATTGCACTTTAATTGTTTGATATGTATACACAATGTAGAAGATAATACGCACAATATACATAGGAAGTTCTTATGTGGAAAGTTGTATTTATTTATTTGATATTTATTTATTAGTGATCTTTGACACCATTTATAATAGATTATCAAGCGCAGCGCAAATATCTTTTATCTACACTTTATATTCATATGCCATTTTTTAATAAGGTTTGGTCACACTTTGTATATCATATGTGGTTTTATGATTGCTTTATCATATCTGTTTATTTAATATTTAAGTATCTGTTTATCTAATATCTGAGCACTGCTACGTGCAGGGTGCACACTTTTTGCACAGTCAGGGAGAGGAATTTCCCCCAGTATAGGTAGTGTCATCTACCTCACTTCACTTAATCATTAATAATCCCCTACACGTTAGGTATTAGGGTAGCGCCACTTACCCCACTTTTTTGTTTTTACCATTTGTAAGTTTCCTTTGTGAACCGATTAGGGGAGGCTGCAACCCGATAGTATCCTGAGCACGGAGTATACCATAATTCTGAACTGTCAAACAGACTCGTTGTGGGAAACTGTGGTGTAAGCAATAGGGTAAGCCGAAAAATGCAACTTCAGTGGACCAATCAATCTGTGGCTGGTGCTGTTGAAGCCACGGTAACCCCAAAATAACCAGAAAAATGGGGGAAGAAATCACGTCCAGCTGAAGATATTCCTGATGGTCTGCTTGGTGGTGGCCAATATGAGGGTGGTCTCATGGGTTATTGGACCCGAGGTTGGTGTGGAGCCATCTGCTAGATGAACGGTAAATGGCTGGGGCTTCTTGCATAGTGGGATTCCGAACTTATTGGAGAAGTGGATGTTAATAAAGCAGCTGCAAGCCCCAGAGTCAATAATGGCTGCTACTCAGATTATCCTTCCCGGTATCTGCAAAGAGAGGCAGAGAGTGAGATGTGAGGGTTTAACAACATACGGCGAAAACAGATGGGGGTTCGATCCACTTACTTGGCCTAATGAGACATCCATGAAGAAAGTGACCCGCTCCACCACAATACAGGCATAGATTGTTCAGGCGACAGCGTTTTCGCTTTTCGGGTGTGAGGGGTGCATGAACTAAGCCAAGTTGCACTGGTTCTGCGTCATGAATTGGGGTTGATGCGTGGGTCTCAGGGGTTCTCAGGTGTGGAGCCATGGGTACTCGTGGGAGCATCCATGTGGGACGGGCCATACTGAATCATTCCCTGTGAGGTTCTCTGAGTCTGCGATCAAACTGGATAGCCAACTGAATTGTAGGTTCCAATGTATCAGGGAGCCCCACTCTTGCTAATTTGTCTTTGAGGGGCTCGGACAGGCCCAAGCAAAACTAATGGCGCATGGCAGCGTCGTTCCATGCAGTGTCTGCAGCCCACTTGCGGAATTCCGTTACATAGTCCTCAACAGGGCGTTTCCCTTGTTGTAGAGAGGTCAACACTGTTTCAGCTGTGGTGGTTTGTTGTGGCTCATCATAGAGCATTGCTATGGCATTGGACATATGGCTATGGCCTTTCCAATAGCTGATGAGCCCATGCCTGACGTTCTTCTGTAAGTAAGGCACTACGAACCTGGCCTTTGTATCCTCTGAAGAGAAGGTCCTAGACTGTAAGGTAGAGTATAGCCGTAAGGCGTTCCTGAAAGCCCGGAACTTGCAAACCCCTAAAAAGCATTCCCACATAGGAACCCGTGGTTCAGGAGCTGGAGTAGAGATGGTCTGCTCCATTGCCATAACAGGTGGTTCGACAGGGCTCAGAACTGGGGTATTGGCCATTGCAGTCAGCTGACCTTTCAGTTGAAAGTACCCCTCTTGTATGGACGTCAGGGCCTGAGACACAGAGGCCACTTGTTGGCACAGGGCCTCGAAGGCGGAAGCACTCCCCTCAGTCTCAGACATGGCTGGATTATTCTTTTACAAGGGCCACGTATCTGAAGTGAGACCTAAGTAGTGGGGAGGCCTCCCTTGCACCTCGGGTCCTTGAAGCCTCTGGAGATGGAGACAGAGACTTGGTGGACACCGAGTAGCACCGGTGCAAGTCTTAGTTCGAGATCTGAGCCGAGGTCAAGTCCAGTTTGGCAACGAAGTATAAAAGGGTTGATTAGAAGAAGATGGGTCGAGATCCAAGCTGGGGTCGGTTCCAATCTGGCAGATGAGTACAAAAGGGGCAAAGAAGTAGAATGGTCAAGGTACAAATCCAAGGTCAATGGCAAGCAGCAATCAAGAGTAGTCAAACAGGTTTCCAGGTCACAACAGGTTCAGACAGATCACACACTAGCACAGGAACAAGGGGGACTGAAGATAATCCAGCAATTTGGTAGTGTCTGGGCTGGGTTTATATAGGGCAGTTTGAGGTCACTTCCTGTGCGCCTCCTGGGCATTTTCCTGCCTTTTTCCATCAGGTTGAGGTCACTTCCTGTGCGCCTCCTATGCATTTTTTCCACCTTCTTCCATCAGGTTGAGGTCACTTCCTGTGCGCCTCCTGGGCATTTTCCTGTCTTTTTCCATCAGGTCTTCTGTGCAAGTGTGGGTTGGCGCACTGAGGCGTCTTTGGTGCATGCACAGTTGGCATGGATTTCCTCTTGCGGCAACGCGCTATTGGTGCATGCATAGTAAGCCCTGGACTCTTACACATGGATGATAATATTGGAGAGTCTACTCTATTATAATATTTTTCTTATAAAATTCTATTTCCTGGAATGTTATTAAGACCCCTTTCACACTGAGGCGTTTTTCAGGCACTACAGCGCTAAAAATAGCGCCTGCATAGCGCCTGAAAAAAGCCTCAGCTGCTACCGCTCCTACACCACTCCTTCACCGCTCCTTCACCACTCCTGCCCATTGAAAACACTTGGGCAGTGCTGCTATACTGCTGGCAAAGCACCGCTGCAGCGCCGTTTTGCGGACGGATTTAACCCCTTTTCGGCCGCTAGCGGGGGTTAAAACCGCCCCGCTAGCAGCCGAATATAGACGCTAAAACGACAGTAAATCGGTACCGCTGACACCCGGGGCGGCTCAGTGTGAAAGGGGTCAAAGTGATCTGATATAAATGATTCCAATAAAGAGAAATGAGTTCCATTCATGTAAAGAATAGTTACATTCATTCCTGGGGGAGAAATTCATTTTCTTCTGGTAACATTCTTCTCTTCTAGTTTGATGTCTAATCACCTGACAGACAGATCCTGCCCCCACCTGGCATCTGTAATAAGAAATAACCGGACACTGAAGACACTAGACCTGTCTGGGAACAATCTGGAGGGTCGCCAGTTCAGTTATCTGTTGAAAGCTCTGACAACAAGCCAGATAGAGATATTACTGTGAGTATAACAGGACTGACTGAGACAATAATATTCTGGGACAGTTTTATATCTAAACCAAACAATAATAATAATGCAATTATATGGATTTCCCTTTTGTATCAGTATATAGCCAATCCTGGACTGATATCTAATTCTTGGATCTTATCACAATCTGTTATCAGCCATGAAAGAGGGACTTCATAAAACCTACTTAAAAATCTGATATTCTCTTTGGTCTGGTAGCTAGTAAAATAGATGAGATTATAGGAGGACATACACGGGGGAATCAGATCTCACTGCAATCACCGATCAGAGCCTCATATGAGCTTCCGGTCACCTGACTATTCTGATCAATCACTAGCAATGCTGATCCCGGCCTCACACTGTCGGCTGATACCATTCATGCTCCATACACAAGGAGATTATAGCACAATACGAGTCATGTTGTATGGTGCTATAATCATGTCAGTGGTATTCTGTGCTCATCCTGGGTATGGAGATATCACCATCTCTACACATGGATGATAATATTGGGGGGTCTACTCCAGTAGCAGCTGGTGCATAATTTTCTTGGGGGGAGGGGGGCGGCCCACTGCTCCCACCCAACAAGCGACAAGCCACCCCCCTTCCCCCAGCCAGCCAACCACCTCCCACCTCCCATCGATTGATCAATCAATGCTCGATCGATCACTGCTCCGCTCGCCTGTCAGGCCCCCTGCAGTCACCCTATCCAGGTTGTGGCTTTGGTGACTTCCCCCTGCATCTCCTCCAAGGTCATGGCAGTTGTTTTTCCTCCTGGCCAATCAGGACTTAGGACTCACAGCCAATGGGGTCTTAGGACTCCCGGCCAATTAGGACCCACTTCCTGATTGGCTGGGAGGAAAAGCAGGAAGACATTAGCGAAAATTAATTCGCTATTGTCACACAACTGGGTGGGCTCTGCTCCCCGAGCCCACCCTTTTTGAAGCCAACTAGAGCCTCAGGCTCTGATCATGTGCTTCAAAAAAATAAAAATAAACCCCATTGAAATCTATGTGTCTGGTGCCTTGCATGTAGATTAGGGGCCGGGCGCGTGGATTAGGGGGGCCCTGTACTGGTCTACTTCATTATAACATTTTTCTTATAAAAATTCTATGTCCTGGAGTGTTATAAAGTGATCTGATATAAATGATTCCAATAAAGAGAAATGAGTTCCATTCAGGTAGAGAATAGTTACATTCATTCCTGGGGAGAAATTCATTTTCTTCTGGTAACATTCTTCTTTTCTAGTTTGATGTCTAATCACCTGGCAGACAATTCCTGCCCCCACCTGGCATCTGGAATAAGAAATAACCAGACACTGAGGACACTGGACCTGTCTAGGAACAATCTGGGGGGTCCTCATTTCAGGGATCAGATGGAAGCTCTGACAACAAGCCCGATAGAGAGATTACAGTGAGTATAACAGGAGTGACTGAGACAATAATATTCTGGGACAGTTTTATATCTAAACCCAATAATAATAATATAATAAATAATAATATAATGTAATTATATGGTTCTCCTTTTTGTCTCAGTAAATAGCTAATCCTGAAATGTTGCACAATTCTTGAATCTTATCACTCTATTAGCCATGAAATAATTGTTTCATAAAACCTGATATTCTGTTTTGTCTGGTAACTGAAATCGATGAGATTATAGGAGGTCATACACGGGGGAATCTGAATTTACTGCAATCACCAATTAGAGCCTCATATGACCTTCCTGTCATGACCATTTTATTTAATATTTATTACTTGTATTTATACATCGCCAACAATGTATACAGCACTTTACACACATATTATACATGTAGCGATATATTATAGTGGGTATGATAATTAATTAGTAGTTATTATAATGATGACGTAAGTACTCTTCCGCAGCAACCCAGTTCTTCCAGAGAGATGCACTTTATTGACTTCCAACACAGAACAAGGTCCAAAGTCCACAGATGACAAAAATCCAACAGAGTATATAACTCAGAGTCCCATTTTTCCTAGGTCTGCGCCTTCATAGTCACACACAGACAGGACTAAACTATAGACTGAACGCCATGTTATATTCACTAGACACTGAATGGCTGAGCAATTAGATTGGCTGTTTCCATTTAGGCCTTTGATATGCTTGAGTCTTTCAGACAGACAACAACCCCCAGCCCTGAACAGCTGCAGTCATAAACCACCCCAATTTGCACTCCCGCATATCAACATCAACAAGTCCCCTTTGATATGTGTAATTAGATTAACATATACCACCTGAACACCCTTTTGAGTCCTGGAATACCTACATTCCTAATCTGTATTCTTGCACATTAACATCAACGAGTCCCCTTTGATATACTAGTACCCTGGAATCGAGTCTCTGCTAGGTCAATATTGTACTGTATGCGTACATATATATAATAATATAATATCCCACATAAATCGGCGAACATATTACAACACATATCAGTCCTTGCCTTCAAGGAGCTTACAATCTAATGTCCCTAACTCACATACATACACATAATATGACCAATTACCTCCCAGCATGTCTTTTGGAGTGTGGGAGGAAACCCACACAGGCACAGGGAGAACATACAACCTCCAGGCAGGTAGTGCCGTGGTTGGGATTCAAACCGATGACCCCAGTGCTGCCAGGTGGAAGTGATAACCACTTTGCTATTGTGATGCACATCTGCTATTCAGTCTTGAGGGATCTCCTCCATACTTCCTTATATACGTCTTATCAGCAGAGAATATCAGATAACATAACCATCCTGTCCAATCTCTAGCAATACTTATTCTGGCCTCACACTGTCTGCTGATACCATTAGACATGTGCGAGTCATTACACATGTGCAATGTGTTTCATTCTGAATTCGTTTTTCCAACAAAATTCCACAAATGTGTTAATTTGGAAATATTCAAATTAACAAAAACCCTTTTATTGAATTTTTTATAAAAATTAAAAAATCGAAAATTCAGAAAATTGAAGATTTGGAAATTCGGAAATCCGAAAATTCGAAAATAAGAACGAAAATCCGCAAACTAGAAAACTCAAAAATGCTAAAATCTGAAATAAAAACTAACTAAAAATAACTATTAAATTATGGGTATTGGAATTTCCTTTCAAATTTGTCTGTTAGTGAATATGGATGAGCCAGATGTTCGAGTCGAAGATCGGGTGTTCGCCGATTAGCGAACAATTTGGGGTGTTCGTGGCAAATTCAAAAGCCGCGGAACACCCTTTAAAAGTCTATGGAAGAAATCAAAAGTGCTAATTTTAAAGGTTTTTATGCATGGTATTGTCATAAAAAGTGTTTGGGGACCCGGGTCCTGCCCCAGGGGACATGTATCAATGCAAAAAAAGTTTTAAAAATGGAAGTTTTTTCGGGAGCAGTGATTTTAATAATGCTTAAAGTGAAACAATAAAAGTAAAATACTCCTTTAAATTTCGTACCTGGGGGGGTGTCTATAGTATGCCTGTAAAGTGTTTTTCCCGTGTTTAGAACAGTCCCTGCACAAAATGACATTTCTAAAGGAAAAAAAGTAATTTAAAAGTACTCGCAGCTATAATGAATTGTCGGGTCCGGTAATACAGATAAAAGTAATTGACAAAAATGGCATGGGATCCCCCAGTCCATTATCAGGCCCTTTGGGTGTGGTATGAATATTAAGGGGAACCCCGAACTGAATTTAAAAAAAAATTGCGTTTGGGTCCCCCCAAATTCCATACCAGGCCCTCCAAGTCTGGTATGGATATTATGGGGAACCCTGTGTCAATTTTTTTTTTTTAAATGGCATAGGAGTCCCCCTAAAATCCACACCAGACCCTTCAGGTCTGGTGTGGATTTTAAGGTGAACCCCGTGCCAAAATTAGAAAAAAAAATGGTGTGGGGGTCCCCCCAAAAATCCATACCAGACCCTTATCCGAGCACGCAACCTGGCAGGCCGCAGGAAAAGAGGGGGGATGAGAGAGTGCCCCCCCTCCTGAACCGTACCAGGCCACATGCCCTCAACATGGGGAGAGTGCTTGGGCAAGGGCCTCATCCCCACAACCCTTGCCCGGTGGTTGTGGGGGTCTGCGGGCGGGGGGCTTATCGTAATCTAGAAGCCCCCTTTAACAAGGGGACCCCCAGATCCCGACCCCCATTTGAAATGTACATTGTACCCCTACCATTTCACAAAAAAGTGTCAAAATGTTAAAAAAGACACAAAAAAACACAAGACACAGCTTGGGAACAAGTCCTTTATTAAAAAATAAAAAAATAAAAATGTCCCACGAAGTCCATTCATCTTTTTCTCTTGCTCCACCGACAGACCTGAAAAAATAAATAAAAAAGATCTCCATGTATAATGTGTTCTCACAGGTGAGAGTTCTTTTATAACTGAGGGTGGTGCCACACGGTGACGTACCCGGGTGAGCCCACCCCCTCTAATGCACGGGGACCTCCCCATGGATTTCCCGGGGTTCAGAGGGGGCGGGCCACCTGGTTACGTAACCAGGTGGCCCCGCCCCCTCTGACGCTACGGGGAAGCCATTGGGAAGTCCCCGTGCGTCAGAGGGGGTGGGGTCACCCAGGTACATCACTGTGTGGCCCCGCCCTCAGTTATAAAATAACTGTAATCTGCGAGGACGCGTCATACAGCAGGTGCCTCCCATGGCGGCGGATTTTTTTTATTTATTTTTTCGGTCCAACGGCGGAGCAAGAGAAGAAGATGAATGAACTTCGTGGGACATTTTTATTTTTTTATTTTTTAATAAAGGACTTTTCCCCAAGCTGTGTCTTGTGTTTTTTTAACATTTTGACACTTTTTTTGTGAAATGGTAGGGATACAATGTACCCGTTACCATTTCAAACAGGGGGGGCGGGATCTGGGGGTCCCCTTGTTAAAGGGGGCTTCCAGATTCCGATAAGCCCCCCACCCGCAGACCCCCACAACCCCCGGGCAAGGGTTGTGGGGATGAGGCCCTTGTTCCCATCAACATGGGAACAAGGTGCTCTGGGGGGCTACCCCAAAGCACCCTCCCCATGTTGAAGGCATGCAGCCTGGTACAGTTCAGGAGGGGGGGCACTCTCTTGTCCCCCCTCTTTTCCTGCGGCCTGCCAGGTTGCGTGCTCACATAAGGGTCTGGTATTGATTTTTGGGGGGACCCCCACACCATTTTTTAAATTTTGGCACGGGGTTCCCCTTAAAATCCATACCAGACCTGAAGGGTCTGGTATGGATTTTGATGGGGATCCCTACACCATTTTTTAAAGAAAATTTGGTGCAGGGTTCCCCTTAATACCCATACCAGACCTGAAGGGCCTGGTATGGAATTTGGGGGGACCCCCACGCAATTTTTTTTTTAAATTATGGTTTGGGGTTCCCCTTAGTATTCATACCAGACCCAAAGGGCCTGGTAATGGACTGGAGGGGGGATCCCATGCCGTTTTTTTCAATGACAGACCAGACAATTCTATATAGCCGCAAGCACTTTTAAATTACCTTTTTTCCTTTAGAAATGTCATTTTGTTCAGGGATTGTTCTAAACACGGGAAACATGCGCCACTTTACAGGCATACTATAGACACCCCCAAAGGTGCGAAATTTAAAGGAATATTTCACTTTTATTGTTTCACTTTAAGCATTATTAAAATCACTGCTCCCGAAAAAACGGCCATTTAAAAAAAAAAAAATGACATTGATACATGTCCCCTGGGGCAGGACCCGGGTCCCCAAACACTTTTTATGACAATAACTTTTAAAATTAGCACTTTTGATTTTTCACGTTCGTGTCTCATAGAGTTTAACGGTGTTCGCGTGTTCGAACAAATGTTTTGCCTGTTTGCATGCTCTGCTGCGAACCGAACCGGGGGGTGTTCGGCTCATCCCTATTAGTGAACATAAGGAATACGAATTTATCCAAAGTTACGAATTATCCAAAATAACAGATGCCGCATCTAAACGAATAGAACATAATGAATTCATAATAATAATAATAATAACTTTTTTATAATTATTAATTTTTTATTATTAATTTGTTACGTTCCATTTGTTTAGATGTGGCATGCGTTATTTCAGATAATTCATAACTTCGGATAAATTCGTATTCGCTAAGTTCACTAACAGACAAATTTGGAAGGAAATTTCAATATCTATAATTTAATAGTTAGTTATTATTAGTTAGCTGTTATTTCGGATTTTTGAATTTTCAGATTTAGAATTTCCGAATTTTTGAATTTACGAATTTTTAGATTTCTGAATTTTTACATTTCATAATTTAAGAATTTAAGAATTTATTCGAAATAAGGAATTTTGATCATAAGGAATGACCCAAAAAACAAAAAAACCCCCAAAAAACGAATGAAACAAAAACAAATTTTTTGGCAGTGCACATGTCTACGAGTCATGTCCGTGGTATTCTGTGGTCATCCTGGGTATGGAGATATCACCGTCTCTACACATGGATGATAATATTGGGGTGTCTACTCCATTATAATATTTTTCTTAAAAAATTCTATTTCCTGGAGTGTTATAAAGTGATCTGATATAAATGATTCCAATAAAGAGAAATGAGTTTCATTCATGCAGAGAATAGTTACATTCATTCCTGGGGAGAAATTCATTTTCTTCTGGTAACATTCTTTTCTTCTAGTTTGATGTCTAATCAGACGACAGACAGTTCCTCCCCCCACCTGGCATCTGGAATAAGAAATAACCGGACACTGAGGCCACTGGACCCATCTAGGAACAATCTGGAGCGTCATTATTTCAGGGATCTGATGAAAGCTCTGACAACAAGCCGGATAGAGATATTACAGTGAGTATAACAGGACTGACTGAGACAATAATAATCTGGGACAGTTTTATATCTAACCAAATAATAATATTAATAATAATAATAATAATAATAATAATAATGCAATTATATGGATTTCCCCTTTGTCTCAGTATATAGACAATCCTGGACTGTTATCTAATTCTTGGATTTTATCACAATCTGTTATCAGCCATGAAAGAGGGACCTTATAAAACCTACTTAAAAATCTGATATTCTCTTTTGTCTGGTAGCTAGTAAAATAGATGAAATTATAGGAGGACATACACAGGGGAATCAGATCTTGTTGGAATCACCAATCAAAGCCTTATATAAGCTTCCGTCACCTGACTATTCTGTTCAATCACTAGCAATGCTGATCCCGGCTTCACACTGTCTGCTGATACCATTCATGCTCCATACAAAAGGAGATTATAGCACAATACAGTGGTATTCTGTGCTCATTCTGTGTATGGAGATATCACCATCTCTACACATGGATGATAATATTGGGGGGCCTATTCCAGAGGCAGCTGGTGCATAATTTTCTTGAGGGGAGGGGGCGGCCCACTGCCCCCACCAAACAAGCCACCCCCCTTCCCCCAGCCAGCCAACCACCCCCCACCTCCCATAGATTGATCAATCAATGCTCCCCCCGTTGCTCGATCAATCACTGCTCCGCTCACCTGTCAGGCCCCCCGCCAGCCTTGCAGTTACCCCAACCAGGTTGCGACTTTGGTGACTTCTCCCCCCGCATCTCCTATCTCCTCCCGAGTCCTGGCAGTTGCTTCTCCTCCTGGCCAATCAAAACTTAGGATTCATGGCCAATGGGGTCTTAGGACTTCTGGCCAATCAGGACCCGATTCCTGATTGGCTTGGAGGAGAACCAGAAAGACATTATCGAATATTAATTGGGGGGGCGGCACCCCTGCGCCCTGCGCTGGTCTACTTCATTGTAACATTTTTCTTATAAAATTCTATGTCCTGGAGTGTTATAAAGTGATCTGATATAAATGATTCCAATAAAGAGAAATTAGTTCCATTCATGTTGTAAAATGGTTACATTCATTCCTGGGGGAGAAATGTATTTTTTCTGGTAACATTCTTCTCTTCTTCTGCAGATTGTCCCATAATCACCTGACAGACAATTCCTGCCCCCACCTGGCATCTGGAATAAGAAATAACCAGACACTGAGGACACTGCACCTGGATGGGAACAATCTGGAGGGTCCTCATTTCAGGGATCTGATGGAAGCTCTGACAACAAGCCAGATAGAGGAATTACAGTGAGTATAATAGGACTGACTGAGACAATAATATTCTGGGACAGTTGATATCTAAAACACATAAATAATATATAAATATGATGATGTAATCAAAACCCATCTTTAGACTCCATAAATATCCACCATAGACTGTTTTCTATTACTTGGAACTTATCACACTGTTATCAGCTATGAAATAATCCTTCTTACCCACTAACTCTAAATACAGGAAATGTCCTTCCTAGTGCCCAGAGCTGGGAGAACATTTATAAACATTTACACTTTGCGGCTGTAGCGCCCTCTGGGGATTGATCTGAACTCTTTGGGTGCGCTGGAAGATTGATCAGTAGTGGTGGTGGTGGTGCTTAGTGAACCCCTTTACTGCCAACACTCTTTGGTGGTGCAGTGAATAGATAAAAACAAATCTGTGGCCGTGGATTTGTTTTCATTCATGCTGCAGCATTTATAGATTCCTATAGAATCTATCTAAGTGGCTGTACAGTCACCTAATCATTTATACTGTACATGTGTCTGGGCAGGTGATCAGTGACTTCACCCCCCTGTGAAACATCCCCCACATCCTGGTCCCTGGGCTCACTCTGCTCCATTTTTAGAACTGGATCTTTGCAGACATTCAGAATGGAGAAGAACGTGTTGATAGTGAATCCTCAGCTCAGAGCACTTTTGGGTTTAGAGTTGTGTTATGGGTTGTGTCAGGGAAATGCCTGGTCAATGAATTCATTTGAGTTCATTTTAGCCAGTCCAGAATCCCTTGCAATAACTCAACCAGTCGATGTGAATATAATATTTATTCAATAAGTCATATATACACTATAAATAGTTGGATTGATAGGCAGACACAGACAATTTAATAAAATTCCAAAATTTTAACAATAGGCGACTTATACTCTATGCGATACAAGTGTTTTTATCCTGTAGGTGCATTACTTTACTTATTAAATTCGATTTTAAACGTACTTCACCATGGAAAGCTTATCATTTATATTCTGGGTTGTGTACTGATGATGTGGACTTCGGGCTAATGTGGACGAATCAAAGTGTTCCCTGCCAACTTTTTGTCAGCTCCTAACTTACTAAGAGCCTGCTTATCACCGTCAGTCGGTAAGCACAATCTACAGCCACGGTGGTGGGTTTTTTTCACTTCCCTCCCCTCCTTTTTGGTTGTTGTTATGTGCACACCAGGGTGTTTGGTATGTTTGTCTGTCCATGCCTAGCATTTAATATACTACACTGTGGCCAGTTTTCTTCTGTTTGTTTTTCTCCTGCATCCATTGAGGGGATTTTAATTTGAAAACGGACGTTGCTGACAGGTCTATTATCCTAAAGGCCCTGGCAGGGTTTTTTGCCATCCGCTCATATCACTGAAGTTCTGGTAAGAGCAATCACAGCTCATTTGGATTATTATCTACATTTAAACTGAACATCCTACCATTTTGAAGATTTGGACTCTATATTGTTTTTTATAAATATTTGCTGGTGTTAGGTTACACTACCATTTTACTCCAAACATAAGATTTTTGTTTAGCGCAGTTTATGATTTTCCTTATATATATATATATATATATATATATATATATATATATATATATATATATATATATACAGTATATCTTTGCATATAATGAAGTAATTTCAATAAATAATTTCTTCCCGTAGACAAAATAGTTATTTCCCTGCAGAAGGAATAAGCGTCAAACAAAATGCTGCACCACTATGGCCAAACAACAGAGAAATGATTAAAAAAATAATATAATAATAATGTAGCGATACCCCCGAAGGGGCCACTTAGGTATGTTCAGTCCGTTACTCTGCCTCTCAACCCTAATAACAGCCTCACCCCCTCTGGCACACCTGGCAATAGGGTAAGTGCAAGGACCAATGAGAAACACACATGTTATGATAAAACACAGAAATTGTCTTTACTGCAATATTTCTGTGGAAGGATAACAGACAGTAACAATATAAAATCAAGTAATCAACTAGAGATCAATAACTGAAATTTAAGAGCAATATAGCTCTCAATCCTATATTCAAGCTGCTTTCAGGGGATTCTAAACCTGAGAATGTCCCCAAGAGCAGAGGGACACTTAAATGGTATATAAAGCACAATAGAGGAATTCAAATTAGATTGGTTACCTTTACACAGATTGACTCTATGAGTCCAGGCCGGAGGAGAGCAGAGGAATGACTCCCTTTGTGTCAGGCCTCTCTCTACTGTCCCCTGACACCATAGGCCCAACTTTACACAGCTATTCAAGTCAACAAGTAATGGTTTAACTTTATAGATAAACTGTCCCACACACCCAATACATATGCAGAGCCCTGAATATGTGTGTGCCGATCCATATGGCTCTAACAGCTTCACTCCTTTTTGAAGCAAAGATAAGCTTTTGTGTCTTCAGCTAGCCACTTTCGTTGGTGCACTTTAACTCCTGGGTAGCAGGGCAAACAATATAACTGGCCCAGATCATCAAGTGAAACAGACAGACCGGTCCCCTCACACTGGAACGGTTCACTGTTGGTGGAGATGCGCCTCAATATTCACCTGGGATCCCCCTCTCTCAGGCTGACTTTCTGATGTTCAGATGATGTGTGATGATGTATCTGATGATCCCAGAGAATGTATTCTTCTCTGTCTACCTTACTTGTTATATATCCAGTTGCGAACAATATGCCCATAAAAAGGTTACTAAGCCTAGCCCCAAAGGTCTGGCGTTTTTTTGATTGGTGAATTTGCTTAATGTTCATCTGTATTTGCTTATGCATTACCTCTTTTGGCCACTGGTTGTCACTCTTAGATAAGGCATGGCTACTCTAAATGAAACGTATAAAATAATCTGTTATAAGATCGATTCATTTCTCACTATAACATGAGTGACCATGTGATATTATCTAAAATATAGAATGTTTAGGAGATCTGGTAACTGTCAATGTATGAGCATTACCTTTCTGGTGTAGCCATATTTTAACCACTTACAGACCACCCGCCGTCATTATACGGCAGCACTTTGAAGAGGGATATCGTTGTAATGGCAGTAGATAGCTACCATAACCCCGGTATCCTCTTGTTCAGTGGGCAGTCCTCTTTCAGATAAAAGTGGTCTCTGCAGATTCACTGCAAGATCGCTTTTATAGGTGGCGGGTGATGCCCCCCCACTCCCGCCTTGCTCCAGAGGTCTCCGCCAATTACTGGAGCCGCCGGTAGCAGCGGAGACGATCGGGTCCTTTCCCCTGCTTGGCTGGCTGCCAAGTGAGGGGAAGATGGCCCCCGCTTGGCTCCAAAGCATTGACTGGTGGCCCAATGCTCTTAACCATTTGCTTACTGGGCACCTAAACCCCCCTCCTACCCAGACCAATTTTCAGCTTTTAGCACTGTCACTTTTTGAACGACAATTGCGCGGTCATACAACACTGTACCCAAATGAAATTTTTATCATTGTTCCCACAAATAGAGCTTTCTTTTGGTGGTAATTGATCACCCCTGGGTTTTTTATTTTTTGTTAAAAAAAATTAAAAAAGACAGATTTAAATAAAAAATACAAAACCGTTTTATATTTTGGTAATACATTTTGCAAACAGGTAATTTTTTCTCCTTCATTGATGCTGATGAGGCTACACTAATAGACTGCACTGATGTGCACTGATAGGCTGCACTGATGGGCACTAATAAGGCGGCACTGGTGGGCACTGATAGGTGACATTGGTGGGCACTGATGGGTGGCACTGATGGGCAGCACTGAATGGCATTGATAGGTGGCACTGAAGGGCACTAATATGTAGCACAGATGGGTGGCACCAATGGGTGGCAGTCATGGGCACTGGTAGATGACACTGATAGGCAGCACTGTTAGGTGGCACTGATGAGGCACTTATTGGCACCACTGGTGGGCATTGATAGGTGACACTTGTGGGCACTGATAGGTGGCACTGATTGCTGGCACTTACTACTGTGGGCACTGATTTGTGGCACTGGCAGGTGGCACTTTCAGGCGGTACTTTTGGGCACATATGAGGCAGCTTCGCCTCTTCCACTTCGGGACCAATGTCCCTGCAAACAGAAGCTGGTGATCTGCTTTTTTTCTTCTCACGCTGCCAGCGTGAGAAGAAAAAAAAAATTACCGATCCTCTGTTTACATCACGTGATCAGCTGTCATTGGCTGACAGCTGATCACGTGGTAAGCGGCCGGGATCGACCCCTTACTAGGATCTGTGATCACCTGAGTCCCACTGACTCGGGTGATCACAGCGCACGCAGCGCAATCCCTTTAGGGGTGCGTAGCCAGCTTTGAAAGGGGAGGACGTCAATAGACGGCCTCCCGGCAAAGCAGATCCGCGCTGTAGCTGTCATTCGGGGCTATAGCGCGGATTTGAACAAGTTAAAGGAGATTTTTTTTTTTTCCAAATGACATTTTTTTTTATTGCATTTTAGTGTATATATGGGATCTGAGGTCTTTTTGACCCCAGATCTCACATTTAAGAGGTCCTGTCATGCTTTATTCTATTACAAGGGATGTTTACATTCCTTATAATAGGAATAAAAGTGACCCATATTTTTTTTTTAAAGGACAGTTTCAAAATAAAAATAAGAAAAATAAATATGAAAAAATAATGTAAAGTGTCCCGTCCCAACGAGCTCGCGCACAGAAGCGAACGCATACGTGAGTAGCGCCCACATTAAAAAAAGGGTGTTCAAACCAAACATGTGAGGTATCGCCGTGATCGTTAGAGCAAGAGCAATAATTCTATCCCTAGACCTCCTCTGTAACTCAAAACTGGTAACCTGTACAAATTTTTAAGCGTCGCCTATGGAGATTTTTTTTTTTTTAAATATATATTTTATTTATTTTAGATATTTTAGAAAAAGCCCAACATGGGCTTAAACAATACAATACATACATATATTCAGGGAAGTAAGGGGGAAGAAAGGGGGAAGAAGAAAAAAAAAAGGGGGGGAAGGGGAAATATACACATTTACTACATTATAAAAATGGAGAGGCAAAGTGTATATACATTCCATATATTTCCATGTATCTCAGGTAACAATATCTGTGAATACCTGTTGAGGCATCTGAACCCTCTTGATCATAAATCTTTCAGAAGGTAACAAGTACACAGCCAATCTCCCCCCCATCCCCCAACCCCCCCACACCACCCCGCCCCACCTGAATCCAGAGGGCTTCTAGAGGAAACAGGAAGGACAATACTGGATGGGGATGGAGGGCCTCAAGGAGGGGAAGGGAGGAGACCGCGGAGGGACGTGGCACAGGGACAAGGTGACATCACAGGATTCTGACTGACTCAGGACGGCCCTGGAATTTTGGTCTCATCATGAGCTTCTAAGAGCAGTACCTTCCGAAGAGAAAATAAACTGGCGCCAAAGTGCCCAAGTTTTATTATATTTTTCCTGTTGGTGTCTCGCAGAGAGCACCAAATCTTCCATTTTACTAATGTCTTCTACTCTCCGGATGCAAGATGCCACTGATGGAGGTGTTTGGCTTTTCCATTGGAGTGGAATACAGGATTTAGCGGCATTTACCAAATGACGTATCACAGACTTTTTGTATCTCTTAGTGGACATTTTGTTTACATGTAGGAGAAAGAAGGCCGGATCATCTGGAATATTGTATTCCATGAATTTCTGAATAATTGTCCTGACCGTAGACCAGAAATAAGATAACTTTGAACAAGACCAAAACACATGCAACAGTGTGCCCCTTTTCATCTGACATCTCCAGCAGAGAGGGGAAGCAGTCAGGTAGAAAGTATGCAAGGCTTGAGGAGTTAAATACCACCTCGTTATAAGCTTATAATTAGATTCCTGTATTTTCGTACAGATAGATGATTTTAGGGCAAACATTAGAATGCGTTGAGTCTGGTTCGAAGTAAATGTACAATTTAGATCTCTCTCCCACTTTTTCAGGAAGGTCAGCTGTGTGTTATCTGACAGGGCAATAAGGAGGTTATACATAGTAGACAGTGTTCTCGGCAGTGCCCCACTATCGGAGCAGTAGTTTTCAAAAGTAGTTAAGGGTCTGGAGAACTCTCTCGGGTTGGATATAGACATAAGGAAATGCCTTAGCTGGACAGCAGACCAGAAGAGTAGTTTAAAAGGGCCCGTATTATGACTTAGTGTCTCTATAGAAGGCCAGGAGTCGTTTATTAAGAAGTGTCTGGCTTGTGTGCAGTCTATGTTGGTTAGTGCATTCTTAAGTTGGGGGTCCAGTACCAGGGGAAATAGCGGATTTCCTATAATGGGGTATAACGGAGAGTTAGGTGTAGATAATGACTGCGCGAAACTGGCTTGTGCCCTCACCCGAAGTGTCGTTCCTATCAGAGGGTGTCTCTTAACTTCTGTTGTAAAGTGTTCATGACACCAGATTGTTCCCTGTAGAGGTATCTGTACCTGAGCTTGTTCACAAGGTGCGGCCATAATTTAAGATCTTGATGACGGCACCAGTCTATAATTCTACCCAGGTGTACAGCCTGGTAATATTTCTTCACGTCCGGGACAGCTAAACCTCCATTTATCTTAGGTAACGTGAGTAGGTTTCGGGACAGTCTAGGTTTCCTATTTGCCCAGATAAATCTATTAAATTGACTATGCACCTGTTTGAAGAATGACGTGGGAATCGTAATTGGAAGGGCCTGTAATAGGTATTGGAATTTAGGTAAAATGCACATCTTGATAAGGTTGCACCTACCGAACCAGGAATGGAGGCCTTTTTGCCATGATTCCAGCAAGGTTCGGGTCTTGACTAGTAAGGGGGGGAAATTCAATGCAAAAGTGTGGTTTATATTGGCTGGGACAGAGGTACCTAGGTATGTTAAAGCTGTAGATGTCCATTTGAAGTGGAAGCTAGAGCGGAGAGTTTGCATTGTGGTTTGCGGGATCTCTATACCCATGGCTTCTGACTTACTATAATTAATTTTAAGATTGGATATCTTCCCATATTCGTCGAACTCCCGGAGGAGATTTGGAAGGGATGTGATTGGATTTGTAAGGGAGAACATCAAATCGTCTGCGTATGCAGAAACTTTGTACTGTATGTCCCCAACCTTCAGGCCTTGGATGTCCGGATTATTCCTAATTTTACACAAAAATGGCTCTAATGAAAGGGCAAAAAGAAGGGGGGATAATGGGCAACCCTGTCTAGTCCCATTCTTGATTGGAAGGGGATCTGATAAAATCCCATTCACTTTAATTTGTGCTGTAGGGGTAGTATATATTGGAGCAATCCAACCAATCCATGTGTCTCCTAGCCCTATATGTCGAAGGACCTTGAACATATATTCCCAATTAACCCTATTGAACGCTTTTTCTGCATCTGTGTTTAGGAAAATAGAGGGTGTATGGGTCTGGTTGGCTACATGTATGAGATTCAGTACTTTAGTTGTACTGTCTCTAGCTTCTCTCGTGGGGATAAAGCCCACTTGGTCTTGATGGACCAAGGCTTGTAGATGGCGGGCTAGTCGGGTCGCTAAAATTTTGGTAAAAATCTTAAGATCTGTGTTCAACAATGAAATTGGTCTATAGCTGCTACAGATTAAAGGATCTTTGCCTTCTTTAGGGATAACCGTGATATGTGCCCGCATGGTCTCACTCAAAAAGGTTGCCGTCTTACCTAATTCATTAAAGAAAGTTATCATATGGGGCTGAGGGATGATAGCAATGTTTTGTAATATTGGAGAGTAAGGCCATCTGGCCCGGGAGCCTTTCCTGGCTTAGTCGAATTAAGTGCTAGTGCTAGTTCTTCCGGCGTTATCGGGGTCTCTAACTCGGCCACACTTTCTGGCGATAATGTAGGGATCTGGCTAGAGGATACGTAGGCTTCCTGCGAGTGTTGTGTTCCCGACATTATTGGTAGATTGTACAAGGATTTATAATAATCCTTAAATGTGTTGGCTATCTGGTGCGGTAGGCTAACCTTCATATCCATCTCCGTTTTAATACGTGGGATGTAGGTTTGCATCTAAAGGTCTTTGACTGCTCTAGCAAGAATACGCCCACATTTATCTCCCGATTCGTAGGCTATAAGCCGACATTTCTGCAGCGCTGCTTTAGCTTTATATCCTAGAAGGTTGTTGATTTGGCTGCGAAGGGTAGAAAGTTCAGCTTCCACTAGAGGGTCTGGGGAGTGTTTGTGTTGTGACTCAACATTATGGAGTTTAACAAAAAGTGAGTCTAATTGTTTCCTGGTTTCTTTTTTTATGCGTGCACCGTGTTTTATAAAGACACCCCTGATGACCGCCTTGTGTGCCTCTCATATCGCTTCAGGGGAACAGTCTGCTGTTGTGTTAGTCTGAAAATAAAATTTCAGTTCCCTAATTACTTCCTCCAAAATTTCAGGTTTCTGTAAAAGGCTTACATTTAACCGCCAAAATCGCGGCCTGTGAGATGGGTCATTTAATAGCTTGTAAATTAAAGTTATGGGAGCATGATCGGACCATGTCCTCTGGCCTATAGCGGAGTCTTTGACGGCATGGAGCTGGCTGTGGGGTATAAGGAAGTAGTGTATCCTTGTATATAATTGGTGGGGAGGGGAATAGAACGTGTAGTCTCGTTCACAGGGGTGCTGGAGATGCCACACGTCAATCAGTCATGTTTCGTATAAATTTTGGCAATTCGCTTACGGGCCCTTATCGGTATGGAGGATGATCCCGAGGAGGTGTCCACATTAGGGGCTAGAGGGACGTTACAATCACCCCCCAGAATCAGCTGGTCTTCCTGAAAATCAGTTAGTTTAGAGAGAGTTTGTTGCATAAAGACATCTTGGCCTTCATTTGGAGTGTATATAGTCGCTATAGTTAATTGTACCTCTCCAATAAGACCCTTTATAAATACAAATCGTCCCTCAGTATCTATCTGGGAATCTTGATGGGTCCAGTGTATTTTGTTGGATAGGAGAATGGAAGTCCCTCTAGATTTAGCTTTATTGGTAGAATGAAATGCTAGAGGGAAGAACCTGTTTTTGAGGACCGGTAAACGGTCATCTTTAAAGTGGGTTTCCTGAATTAGGGCTATATCAACTCGAGCTTGTTTTAAATCATTTATCAACATACGTCGCTTCTCCGGGATGTTAAGGCCCTTCGCGTTAATAGAATATATTTGCAGGCCTTCCATCCTCAAGCCCAGGAGAAGAGGGGGAGAAAAAAAATGGGGGGGAGGGGGGTTCAGGAAGGGGAAGGACTACTAGCCGTATAAAAAGTCACAAGGGGTCTCTACCAAGAGACCGCCCAATCTAGTAAGGTGCTCCTGCCCTCTCCCGCCCACCCGAAGCCCAAGAGCAGAACACTTAGGATCCATCATTACTGTATACTCATCTCATTCTCTCCCCCCATCCCATAAACAGGCGGGTATGAGGGAAAGAGAAGGAAGGAGGAGGTGTCAGTCCCACCTTTAAACTCTTCCTGCGCGCCTACTGCCTAAAAGACATACAGCCCCCTCAAGGTAATAACAGACTGGGTAATAGCATGTTCATCGTATGTTATATTAGGTCATAGTAATTTGATTAAGGTCAGCAGAAATTCCAACAGCCCATTGGTCTATTGCTTGCAGCAGGAACCTGCCGGGTATAAAACTTCCATATGCTACGGCACCCCAATTTGGCCCTAGGTTGAGAGTACATCCGACAGGGCCCCGTGCGCAGCTCACTTCATAATGGAGTATCAGACATTTTGCGGTCATATACCATCAGTGAACCTGCCGGATACACCGCAATATAGGGATGAGCTTTGCGTTCGAATCGAATGCATGTTCGACTCGAACATCGTGTGTTCGGTCATTTGCCAAATTACGAACGTTATGGGCCATTTGCGCCAAATTCGAGTGGCGCGTCACAACCCATAATTCACTGCGGCATCGCAGTGCATTGCTGGCTGATGATTGGCCAAGCATGCACTATGACCCGCATGCTTGGCCAATCACAATCCATGTGTACAGAGAGCAGTAATTGGCCAAAGCCAGGGAGGCTTTGGCCAATTATGGCTCAGGGGGTTTAGTACACGCCCCACACTATATAAGGACACCTGCACGTTGGCCCAGTGTAGTGTGTTGCAGTGCAGAGAGATAGATAGACAGAGAGACAGTGTTATTTGATTTAAGTTAGATAGAGTAGGCAGGTCGAGTCAGTTAGCTGCACTTGCAGTGTATTGTGTATATATATGCATCCCAGGTGTTGTGTATATATTCAGTTTAGCTAGATCCTGTTCTTCTCTTCCTAATATACTGACAGGCAGGCAGGTGTCAGTATTTCCAGTTACTGTACTGTGTACCCTGCACAGTTGCACCTACAGTATAACTACCTAAAGCCAGGTGCTTGTGTAGGCTCTTGACGTATTTCTAGTTACTGCACTGTGTACCCTGCTCAGTTGCACTTAAATTATAACTACCTGAAGCTAGGTGCTTGTGTAGGCTCTTGACATATTTCCAGTTACTGTACTGTGTACCCTGCACAGTTGCACCTACAGTATAGCTACCTGAAGCCAGGTGCTTGTGTGGGCTCTTGACGTATTTCCAGTCACTGTACTGTGTACCCTGCACAGTTGCACCTACAGTATAACTACCTGAAGCCAGGTGCTTGTGTAGGCTCTTGACGTATTTCCAGTTACTGTACTGTGTACCCTGCACAGTTGCATCTACAGTATAACTACCTGAAGCCAGGTGCTTGTGTAGGCTCTTGACGTATTTCCAGTTACTGTACTGTGTACCCTGCACAGTTGCACCTACAGTATAGCTACCTGAAGACAAGTGCACGGGTTCTCATACTGATAATACTACAGGCAGGCAGTTGATTCTGCTAGCTGCAGTATAATCGGTATATATACACATCCCAGTTTTGTGCAGCTACATCTCACTGCAGGCCAATAGTATGTCTGGAAGGCCAACTAGGAGAGGCAGACAGTCATAAGCCAATAAAAGAGGGCAAGCAGGCTCTGTGTCTAGAGGCAACAGTGCTGGTCATGGACACGGTGCATCCTTATCAGCACGTGGCCGTGGGACCCGCTTGGCCTTTTTTTCAGCAGCTGGCCATGTTGGGCAACAACATGCGGAAGACTTGGTCGAGTGGATGACCAAGCCGTCCTCATCCTCCTCATCCTCTCTTAACCCAGGCTCAGGGTACTTTGTCTGGCAAAGCAGCTGTCAACGCAGCCTCTTCCCTCGGCTCAATGGCATCAGTGACTCCTTCCCTAGCCACACCATGTCCTCCTGAGGAGTCCCCCGAACTGTTTGACCACAGTGTTGGGTACATGCTCCAGGAGGATGCCCAGCGTTTTGAAGGCTCCGATGATGGTACTCAGCTAGAGGAAAGCAGTAACGTGAGCCCAGACAGAGTTGTTGACCTGGCATGCAGTTCGTTGGCAAGCGTACCTAAAAGACCCACACCAAAGAACAAAGAGGACCTCTCCTTGCTCCTCATCAGCTGAGATCTCCAACCCCACTATACCTTCAGTCCTCTCTGAGACCTGCACTGAGAGGAATGAAGGTGTAGAATTAGGTGTGTCACAGCCAAGTACTTGCGGGCAATCTGCTATCGGTATCGGTACACCGACGTCAGATTGTACCAGGCAAATTTCCCTGCCCCAGCTGCTGCACCGCCGAAAGAAGTTTGCTCCCAGCCATCCACATGCCCAGCGGTTGAATGCTAGCTTGTCAAAATTGCTAAGACTTCAACTGCTACCTTTTCAGTTGGTAGAATCTGCCCCCTTCCGTGAGTTTGTGGAATGTGCGGTTCCTCAGTGGCAGGTTCCCAAATGCCACTTTTTCTCACGGAAGGCGATTCCGGCTCTCTACTGGCATGTGGAAGGCAATGTCTTGGCCTCGCTGGACAGGGTGGTCAGCGGTAAGGTGCATATTACCGCTGACTCATGGTCCAGCAGGCATGGACAGGGACGTTACCTAAGTTTCACGGCGCATTGGGTAACTCTGCTGGCAGCTGGGAAGGATGCAGGACAAGGTGCAGTAGTGTTGGAGGTTGTTCCTCCACCACGCCTCCAAAATGCCAGTACTGGTGATTCTGACACACCTCTCTCCTCCACCCCCTCCTCTTCTTCTTCCTCCATGGCCTCTTCCTGTGCTTTGTCCTTGAAACCAGTGGTGCTCCGTAGGCGTTCAAGGGGCTACGCAAGTATGCAGGCCAAAAGATGCCATGCGGTGCTTGAGCTGGTGTGCTTGGGGGACAGAAGCTACACTGGGGCAGAGATTCTGTCAGCTCTACAGGGGCAGGTTCAGAGGTGGTTGACACCACACCAACTTAAGCCAGGAATGGTGGTTTGCAACAATGGCACCAACCTCCTCTCCACCCTCCGACAGGGACAACTGACCCATGTGCCCTGTTTGGCTCACGTCCTTAACTTGGTGGTGCAGCGGTTCTTGGGCAGGTACCCGGACTTACAGGATGTCCTGAGGCAGGCCAGGAAAGTCTGTGTGCATTTCCACCGGTCATATAATGCCAGTGCTTGGCTGGCAGGCCTCCAAAAGGAATTTAATCTGCCCAAGAACCGCCTAATCTGTGACATGCCCACCAGGGGGAACTCAACATTGGCTATGCTGCAGCGGCTGCACACACAGCAGAGCGCCATCAATGAGTACCTATGCGACTATGGCACCAGGACAGGTTTTTTCCCCACGCCAGTGGGCCATTATCAGGGATGCATGCACTCTCCTGTCACCATTTGAGGAGGCCACAAGAATGGTGAGCAGTGACAGTGCATGCATCAGTGAAACTGTCCCCCTTGTCCACCTGTTGGAGCACACGCTGCATGGAATAATGGACAGGGCACTTGAGGCAGAACAGAGGCAGGAAGAGGAGGACTTCCTTAGCTCTCAAGGCCCCCTTTATCAAGACAGTGTTCCTGCGTGCCCGCCAATCACACAGGAAGAGGAGGAGGAGGAGGATGGTGACAGCATGGAGGTGGAGCCTTGCACTCAGCATTAGCAGCAGTCTTTAAGGGATCATTTACAGTCCCAAGAAACCCATGGACTTGTACGTGGCTGGGAGGAGGTGGCTGTGGATCATGTCGTCCTTAGTGACCCAGAGAACTCCATGCAAACCTACGCTGCATGGCCTCCCTGATCCTGCAAAGCCTGGGGAAGGATCCTCGTATTCATGGTATCAAGGAGAGGGATCGTTACTGGCTGGTAACCCTCCTTGATCCACGTTACAAGAGTAAGGTTGCAGACCTTATCTTGCCATCAAAGGAGGAGCAGAGGATGAAATATCTTCTCTTTCCCCCTCATCATTGGGCTGGCTATACCGGAGCTATTTTAGGAACCTCAGCAGGGGATCCTGGAGGAGAGACTCACAGTCTACCGCGCTGACATACCGCAGTGGCTACGTCTACAGACCCGGATTCACAGAGGCTATTATTTACCAGCCTTGAGGTGAGAGTTCTGGGAGACCATATTTACATGAAGTTTTCAAGGGCAACACCACTATAACCAATTTTTAAGAAACCACCCATTGGAAGCACATTGCATCCCTATTTAGGACTTCTTATTACAGTTTAACCATTTAGGAGGACCTAGCCTTTCCATTCATTACATTTTTGGACTATTCACACTATTTTGCACTTATCTATTATTATTGGCACATTTTTACCAGCATTTCTGGTAGCACTCACCAGTTATTTAAATTGATCTATTTTATGTGTATTAGCTATGTATTTATGAATATAATACTTTGTTATTTATTTATTGTGTATGCACTTATGCACTTTATGCAATATATTAGTTTTGCGTTACTACTTTTTCAACAACACCATACCTAGAGGAAATCTTTCCCAGGTTATTAGATCACTGCGCAAAATCACATTCTGTTTTTTGTCTCTATTTGTGTCACTGTGCACATTTCAGATTTTGCTGCATTGAATTTAGTTCTTATTTTACCATACGTTATTGATATTTTTGATGCAATTCTTTGCAGCAGGGCTTTTTCCCGAGCTCCAACTAGAGTATCTGTGAGGGGTTGCAGTGTTGTGGCACCAGCACCAGTGCCTAAGGCCCAATTTTTCAGCCCCTGTTTAACAGAGGCGTGTAATTACAATTTTTGATGCAATTCTTTGCAGCAGGGCTCGTTCCTGTGCTCCAACTAGAGTATCTGTGAGGGGTTGCAGTGTTGTGGCACCAGCGCCAGTGCCTAAGGCCCAATTTTTCTGTCCCTGTTCAACAGGGACATGAAGTTACAATTCTTGATCTAATATTTCACAGCAGGGCCCGTTTCTGCGCCCACCAAGAGTAACTGTGAGGACTTACAGTGTTGTGGCACCAGCACCACCACCATCACCAAAGGCCCAATTTTTCTGCCCCTGTTTAACAGGGGCATGTAATTACAATTCTTGATCTAATATTTCACAGCAGGGCCCTGTGAGGGCTTACAGTGTTGTGGCAACACCAACACCTAAGGCCACAATTTCTGCAGAGTATATAGGGCAGGCCCCTACTTTCAAACATCCAACTTACAAACGACTTCTACTTGCAAATGGAAGGAGACAACAGGTGAAATCTACCCCTAGGAAGGGAAATTCTCTCCTGTAAGAGTTAATATGGGAAAAACGTTTCTCCTTTCCACTGATGCTTTATCACTAATCCTTGTTTCACTAAAAACCCCAAATTTTCTAAAAACATTTGTCATTAGGACAGAAAGGGAGGTGAAATCTTCTGAAGAGGAGCACAGACAGCAAAACAAATGTCACAGGGGTGATAACCCTTCCCTATGTTTTCCAAAAAGCTTAAAAATAGATTTTTTGGTTGGAGCTACACTTTAAAAATGTACCAGTTCAAAATTACAAACAGATTCTACTTAACAACAAACCTACAGTCCCTGTCTTGTTTGTACCGCCTGTATACTGCTGTTCAGAGTATATAGTGCCTGGGGGCCCCACGCCTTTCCTTTTTTTAATTTGGGTGTGGGGTATCCATACAAGACCCAAAGGGCCTCGTAATGGACAGGGGGGGGGGGTGTACCCATGCCGTTTGTCTCACTGATTTTCATCCATATTGCCGGGACCCGACATTACATTAAAGCCGCAAGCAGTTTTAAATGACTTTTATTCCTTTAAAAATGTAATTTTGTGCAGGGACTGTTCTAAGCACGGTAAACACGCGCCACTTTACAGGCATACTATAGACACCCCCCAGGTACAATATTTAAAGGAATATTTAACTTTTTTTTCACTTTAAGCATCATTAAAAATCACTGCTCCCGAAAAAACGTCAGTTTTTAAATCCTAAATCCTTTAAAACACTTTTGATTTTGAACGTTCGAGTCCCATAGACATCAATGGGGTTCTAACGTTCGTGCAAATTTTCAGTCCGTTCGTAGGTTCTAGTGCGAACCGAACCGGGGGGTGTTCGGCTCATCCCTATATATATATATCTATATATATATATATATATACACACATATATGTAGCGGGTGCTACTCAGCCACCCGCCGGGCGGCACCGCACCACACTTCCCACCTACCGACAGGATTCACATACTGACAGGCTTTCCAGGACATATAGCCTGTCAGGAATTCTCCCCCCTTTCTTATCCAGCTGCACAGTGAGTGAGCGGCACTCACAGACATGCAGTCATCCGTTCTGCTCCCTCCCCTGCTCCCTCATTGGCAGGAGGAGAGTGCCATTAATGGCAGGGCAAAGAGCAACAGGGGATTCTGTGATATGTAGTCCCCAGTGCAAGCAGCCCCATAGCAATCCCTGGGGGCAGGAACTACATATCCCAGCATGCCCACTCTTGAAGGAGGAAAGTCACACCATGAGGCTGCTGGGAGTGAGGAGAGATCCTTGAGGCAAGAAAGAGATGAGACACAAGGAGAGGGTGCCACTGTTTTACCAACAGCATGACCATCTCCTCACCAACAGCTGCACAGTCCGATACAGACCCATTGCCTCAGGCACTTCATTGGTTGTGTGGGCGTTTGGACAGACATCATTGTGCCTTCCTGTCCCGGGACATCTATTCCCTTGGTCCCTGGTGTAGCCGGATTGGTAAGCGGGGGGTAGCCCATCTTGCACAAACTATTTTTAAGAGACACTACATGCAGACACCTTTGCCCTGTATTCTTGTCAGAGCCTGCTCCAGGTAACATTTTACACCAGTTACCCTTTATCCTTGAGCTTCTTTGCATAGAGATTTCTTTGGGCCTTAAGCTAGCTGAAGATATCAGACATTTCCATAGTGAGGACTTCCACATGTCTCCTTCATTTAGCCAAGAACCCAGTCACCAGCACTTATACTTTTTAAGCAGGAACTCTAACTTTTATACTAAGGTTGATACTGTTTTGCATAATGTACCATGCCTGTACAGTCAGGGCCTGTGGTTTCAGAGTTTTAGGGAGACAGACTGGCCTGCCATAAGTCATCTCTGTTTTCCCTTTATGCCTGAGCACATAGGTCACATTTAAGCCATTTAGGTTGACTGAATTGTAATATTTATCATTTGCATGTAACTTTGTGCTATACTGCTATATATCTGAGTTTTTTTCTATTTTCCTTTCAAATTATTTTATTGATTTTTCACAAGTAAATACAAAGTACAATTAAGATATTGTACATCGTGCAGTGACGTAGTGTATAAGTTCAAAATAGAACAAAGAATTGTCAAAAATAAACTATACGTAGCAGTCAGCAGTTCGTCATTGGATTACGTGCAATTAAATGAGCATAGGTATAGAAATACATTGTACTGTGGTTAGAATATTATACATATAGGGCCCCCTCTCCCATCGCAGCACCCCATTTGGGATCTCTTTGTGCCGCAAGGGGAGAATGGTCCCCATGAGTAGTTGTTAAGTACAATCAATTTCTTGTATAATGAGGTGTTAAACCTCTGCTGTAGTCAAGGTGCAACTAGCAGGACTAAGACATGATGAACAAATTGCTCGGCCAAGAAGGTTTAAGGTTGACTTTGGGATTCTGGGTATGGAATGCAGCATTAGTCCAGTTTGTCCAGGGTAACCATTGTTTACTGGCTTTTGATGCCCGACCATTGCTGGCGGCCATCATTGTTTCGTAGCTGAAGTGGAGTGAGACCAGGTCTATTGTTTGTGTTATGGTTGGGGGAGTGTCTGATTTCCAATTCCGTGTTATATTGAGTCTGGAAGCCAAGAGAATATGGGTTGTTGTGTGTCTGAGAGGTCCAGGTATGTTTTCTATGTTTAAGTTTAGAAGCGCTATCTCGGGTGAAGGTGGGATAGGAATTTTAGTGATGTTGGTAAGCAGATTAAATGTATCTAACCAGTATTTCCGGATGGAGGGGCATGTCCAAAAAATATGAAACATGTCACCTCTAGAAGATTTACATCTCCAACAAGTGTTGGGGGTGTGGGGGTTGAATGTAGCTAGCTTATCTGGGGTTAAGTACCAACGGAGCGAGATTTTCTGGGTGAGTTCCCAAAGTGTTGAACATTGGGTTGCTTTGTAGGTGGACTTGAGAGCTAGTTGCCATTGTGCGTCAGAAAAAGTATTTGAAGGATCTTTTTCCCATTGATAGTGGGGGGCCAGCTTGGTAAAGGACCTTTTCCCCCGAGCAGGGTATAAAAGTAGGATATGCCTTTGGGCCGTGGTGTGGGGTTTGTGAGGAAATCCCAGGTCTTTTGGGGGATGTTGTAGAGGGGGAGAGGTAGTTTATTTAGGCAGTAGTGAATGCGGAGGTATGTGAATCTTTCAGTGGCGGGTAGTGCGTATTCTGTTTGTAGTTGGGAGAAGGGTTTAATGTGATTACCTTGTAGAAGGTGGTGTAGCGAGTGTATTCCATTGAGGGACCATTTGGAGAGTCTGAGGTCAGGTGACAAATGATGAGGAGTCTCTAGGGGTATGTTGAAGAGTGTCTTAGGGGGGGTGTAGTCTGAGAGGGTGAGCATTTTTTTCCAGGCATAGACTGAAGCCTTCATAGTCGGGGAGATGGAGGGTGATACATAAGAGCCCAAAGGGGTACTCATTAACCAGTTTTTTAGGTTTGGGCGTATCAGTGAGAGATTTTCTATCTGGGCCCATAGAGATTGAGTATTAGGTTGAAACCACTCTGGGAGTTGTGCAAGTATGGCCGCCAGGTAGTAATCCCTAAATTCTATGGATCCTGTGCCTCCCGCCAATCTATGTTTGATTAATTTTGCGTGTGCGCATCTGGGTTTTTTCCCGTTCCATAGAAATTAGTTGAAGATTGACTGAAGGGGCTTAAAGAAAGAGGTGGGAAGTGGAATTGGCAATGTTCGGAAGAAGTACAATATTTGAGGGAGACATGTCATTTTGAAGGCTGCCAGTCTCCCCGACCAGGAGAGCTCATGTTTTATAATATGTTGTGTATCAGTTTTGATTTTATGAAGGAGTGGGAGGAAGTTAGACGAGTAGATATTTCTGGTAGTTTTTGGGAGTTGGATTCCCAGGTATGTGATTTCCTTGTCTGCCCATGCGAAGGAATACTGTGTCTGGAGTAAATTCTTGGTGGTGGCATCAAGATTTATATCAAGAATAAAAGATTTGGTTGTGTTTAGTTTATAATACGATACTTTATTGAACCAATTTAGTGTAGCTTGTACTTCCGCCAGGGAAGATGTGGGATTAGTGATTACTAGAATAACATCGTCCGCGAAAAGACTAATTTTGTGGCAGATGGTACCTATTTGTATTCCGGATATTGTAGTATTGGATCTGATGTGTTGTGCCAGAGGTTCCATTAGTAAGTTAAAGATAAGTGGGGACAGGGGGCAGCCTTGACGTGTGCCATTTGTAATAGGGAATGGTTTTGAAAGCATGCCTTCTGTGAAGACTTGGGCCGAAGGAGTGGTATACATAGCTAAGATGGCTCTAAGGATGTGGTCTCTGAATCCAAATTTCTGGAGCACCATTTCAAGGTAGGTCCAGTGAACCCTGTCGAATGCCTTCTCTGCGTCCAAAGATAGGAGCAGAGAAGGCGTCCCAGTGGATTCAGCGTGGTGTATCAAGTTGAGCATTCTTCTAGTGGCATCTGGTGCTTGTCGCCCTTTGGTGAATCCTGTCTGGTCTCTATGTATGAGGGTGGGTATGATGTCTAATAGACGTGTGGCTATGGTCTTAGCATAACTTTTCAGGTCAAGGTTGAGTAGGGATATTGGTCTAAAGTTTTTGGGGGTGTTTGGATCCTTCCCTGGCTTTGGTATCGTAACTATTAATGCATTCAAATAATCATTCGGAAGTTTAGAAGAGGAGGCAGCGTTCTTATATAGCTCCGTAATATGTGGGACAATCTGTGGAGAATACTGTTTATAGTATTCGGCTGTTAGGCCGTCAGGTCCTGGGGCTTTCCCATTAGGTAGGGAATCAATTGATGTTTGAACTTCCTGTTCTGTAAAGGGCTTATTGAGATTTTCTAGTTGATTCTCATTCAGGGTGGGTAACTGAATAGATTGGAGAAAGTGATTAATCTCTTCTGGTGATGGTTGCGGTGTATTAGTGTCGTGTTTCAAATTGTAGAGGTCACTTTAGTAGTCGCTGAATGCGTTGGCTATATCTTGAGGGTTGGACTGAGGGATATTCGTGTGGGGGTGGATAATCTGAGAAATTTTGGTTTTAAGTCTTCTACCCTTAAGTTTCATTGCTAGAGTTTTACCTGCCTGTTGAAGGTGGCGTAAGAAGTGGCTTTTAGTTTACGCTGGAGATATTCAAATGATTGAAGGAGCAAGGTTTTCAGTTCTTGCCTTAGGTTCAATAATTGGTGGGTTTGCGGGTTTTGGGGGTTGGCTTTATGTTGTTGTTCTAGGGAGGTAATTTGGGAGGTTATTTCATCTATACGCTGCGTCCTCTTCCTTTTGTGAAGGGAGCTTAGTTTAATCAGCATACCTCTAATATAGGCCTTATGGGCACTCCACACCACCCCATGGTCAGACACTGTGCCTTTGTTTATAGAAAAAAATTCAGTGAGATGGTTGGATATTTCTGTTGTGTATTTTTCATTTTGCAGTATATAATTGTTTGCACGCCACAAAAATGTGTTGCGTTGTGGAGTGGAGTCTGAAATAGAAATAGATATTGGGGCGTGGTCTGACCATGTTGTGGTGTGGATTTCAGATTTACATACATTCTGGAGGAGCCATTTATCAGTAGCAAATATATCAATTCGTGAATATGAATTATGCATGTGAGAATAGTAGGTAAAGTCCTTTTCTGAGCCATGGTGGCAGCGCCACACATCAAATAAGTCCTGTGAGGACAAAAATTTTTTCAATGGCGATAATCGCCTCTTCACTGGCGACGTAGTGTCCATGTTGATGTCGGGGACAATATTAAATTCCCCACAGAGAATTAAATGTCCTTTTCTTATCTGTTTGCTTAAACGTAGAACCCTATGCAGGAATTTCATTTGGTGGGTGTTCGGTGCATATATGTTGGAGAGGGTATAAAAAAACTTTGTTGATGGTACACACTAAGATTAAGTAGCGACCTTCAGGGTCAATTAGTAGGTTGGATAGGTGGAAGTCCACTGTTTCTTTGATTGCTATCATGACGCCTTTGGATTTAGTAGAGTGGCAGGCTTGAAAAAAGTGTGGAAACTGGCGGTTGGTGCATAGTGATGAGTCTGAGTTTATCAGATGTGTCTCTTGAATACAGAGAATGTCACTCTGGAGAGCTTTGGCGGTTTTCCATAAAGAGTGGCGTTTAGCCGGATGGTTCAGGCCCTTGGCATTTAGCGATAATATGTTTAGTGGCATGGTGATGGGAAATGGAGGCAGGCTTGTGTGAGAGATCACTTACGGTTAGTCGTCCCGGTCTGAGAGTCGGAAGATCCTAGTATCTGTATCGATTGGTAGAAGGAGTTCGGTCCACGGACTCAATAGTGGTTGGATAATAGAGCTGCAGATAGAGCAAAATGTTAATCACACTTGACAGTACGAACCCAATGAGCAAACCGCCGATAAGGCAACGCTGCTATGTTGAAAAGGAATACGTAGAGGAGGTGTAAAATGCCGCTTCAACCTCTAATTGGGGGTATAAACAGTTAGTAATGAAGGGAGCTGAACAATCAATGGAACAATTCGTCAAGCTCCAGGGGGTGTGAGATGCAGTAGTTAGGCCTACTATGGTAGTAACTATGGGGTCTCCTCAGCTGGGGTGATGATCCATACGGCTGCAGGCGTGAGAGGGGCCGTTGCGCATTGGTGGGGTCTTGGGAGGTTCAATGATTATTCCCCAGTTGTGGAGGAGGTGCAGGCCTTTGTTTAGGTCATGTATGACGTGGGATTGACCATTTCTAGTGACCAGGATAGTCGCTGGATGGCGCCATTTGTATGGTATTTTATGGTTTTGAAGCCCTTTGGTGATCGGGTTCTTCTTAGTTGGAGAGTATATTTAGAGAGATCCGGGAAAAATTGGATTCCTGTGTACGGAGCAGGCAGTGGTGATTTACTTTTGACCCCCAGCAAGAGTTTCTCTTTAATGTGAAAGAAGTGGACTCTCATTAAAACATCTCTGGGAATGGAGGCAGCAAGGTGGGATGGCTTGGCTATCCTGTGTATTCTGTCTATTATTATGTCCCTGGGGGATGCTTCTGGGACAATGACGTGCATAATTTCTTTCGCGTATCGTGGCAGGTCTGCAGGCATTATGGATTCGGGGACTCCGCGCAGCTTGATATTGTTCCTGCGAAATCTGTCTTCTAAATCGGCCAACTTGGCACGATCCATGTTTGTTCCTCTCTCACATCTTCACACACATCAATGACTTCATTAACTGTGGAAGTGCAATCACTCATGTTTTTTTCAATGCATGTCACTCTATCATCTATGGAGTGTATGTCTGAGGAGATTTTAGCAAATAGTGAGGAGAGATCTGTCATAAGGGAGGTCTGCAGTGACAGTAGCATGTCCTTTAATGTGGTGCCCATCACAGGCTGTCCCGAGGTGGGGAAAGATGCCATGGATGAATGCAGGGCCTGGTTGCTGAGAAGGGGATTGAAAGCCTGGGCCTCGATCTGTGCTGTGGGCGGCCGCTGCGGCAGCGCATCAAGCCTCATTTTAGCCTTAGCAGGGCTATTTAGGAGGTGGTCACCTTCCGGGGGGTGAGGGGGTAAAGCCAGGGGGTCGGATGGAGTAGGATCTACCGGGAATTCATCCGGTAGATCCGTGTATGAGTCCGGGCCGGCGCCATCTTGGATTTCACTGACCTGCTCCGCCGGCTTGTAGGAGAACTCGGTGAGTTTTTTTGTTTTGTACTCCGGGTTTCTCTTCCTAGACACGCTGGCCATGTTCCCCGGTGTCTTAGGTGCTAGGATGGCACCGGATTAGGTTAGCTGTGCGGCCTGTGTAGCTTGGATATCTCCCCTGTGAGACGAGCTGTGGTATCAGGCGTCCATCTACAGCTCCAGTCGGCCACGCCCCCGTTTTTTTCTATTTTAACTACTCGGTTATACTATTACTGTTTTTGATGATAAAGAGCCATTATTTGCTTGGTGTGCCAGAAGGGCCAAGGGTTAAGAGGCAGAGTACAGAACAAAAACATACCAAAGCGGCTCCTTTGGGGTGGCTCTACACGTGGGGGCTCGTCCTTTACTCTGTCATCAACCCCTCAAGGAGAAAAAAATTTGTGAAAATCACACAGCAATTCTTTATAGAGGACAAGCCGGTGGAAAAACTATTAATCATTTATTGATTATCCATATGCAAGAAAAATAAACAAAAAGGATTACAAAATTAAGTACAAAAATGATATACCCCTATCCCCAATACATGTTAAAAGACCTAATGTCTAAGTAGGACACCGGTGGCCACCATATCACAGATTCCACCTTTCATATCCCTCGCATTCACACACACACGCAGATCTGGATCGATCCGAAGATCGTTGGATTTATAAATACAAATGTCCATGAACACTAGAACAATACCAATGATTATATCTGGGCTATCTTCGTTTACAAAATATAAAAGTCCATGGCTATTTCTCCTCAAAGGAAAAAATGAATTTGAAAAGTGCTAGTGCTGTGTGAATTTCCTCGGTAACTCCGCTACACAAACTATGTTGCAAAGAAAAATTCCTTGTTAAAACATGTGCACGTAGTTGTTGGAGATCACAGGCTAGTGACACAAGGTATCAAACTGGATATTGCACAAAAAACTTTGCTTATCAAATTAGGTGATATTCCCGACAACAAATAGAAGGATATAATACAGCTCACCGCATCTTCTGATAAGAGACTACTCTCAGCCTCCGGCATCTAGACGGGATCTCCGTGATCAACCAGCATCGTCACAGCCGCTGCGGAGAGGTACAGATCAAGGGTGGTAGAGCTGTTTCCTCCGTCATTAGTAGATGCAATGATCAGATGGCAAAAGGGAGGAACGGAATGGATTATCCAATTGTTCAGGAAGTCTTTCTCACAGTTATGCTGCAAAGGTGTCACCCGTAGTCGTTACAACGGTAGCCAATCTCCAGTGCTTGTTGTCAGATCGAGGAAAATTAGAGGGGGGGAATCAGGTAGACGGATGACGATCCCGGTGTCCTCGTCACGGATACCATGTTATCATTATGCTTACATGTTTCGCTTTGTTAAAAGCTTCTTCAGAGCATGAGCAATGGTGTATCTCCCTTGTTTAAATCTTGAGTTAATCAGTTATTAATCGGTTTCACCAGGGGACCATCTAGTTGCGCTATGGTTCAATCATGATATCGTTCATCACCCGTGCACAATCACACTCACATTCGGGAGCGATCAAAATCTGAAGATATAAGTTATATACCAACCATATATGCTAGTATCAAAAGTGAAATAGAAATTTCCTAGCAAAAGAATGAAATTAGATTAGAAAGGTGAACTTTTAAAATAGGACTAAGTAGGGAAGTTAGATCGATCTAGAGCCTACCAAGCTTGAACTGCCCAATTCTATAAAGAGTTGGTCCATTACAGATAAAAGAAGTACTGGAATTTTTGGACTATAGTTTTAGAGTCAGCTCCAACCCATAAACTAATAAATAAATATGCAACTGCATATCATCCCCCACTAGAATTAAGTGAGAATATCTTTACTGTAAATTCTTTCACATTTTATATTATCCAGCTAAATTTATTCTTAGCTTAGACTTACAGAGATTGTTTATATAGGAGGCTCTCGATTTGGCTCTTATTACCTCCTTTTTTCCCCATAAAAAATGTCCCCACATGCGATGTGGGGAAAAAAGGAGGTAATAAGAGCCCAGATATAATCATTGGTATTGTTCTAGTGTTCATGGACATTTGTATTTATAAATCCAACGATCTTCGGATCGATCCAGATCTGCATGTGTGTGTGTGTGTGTGAATGCGAGGGATATGAAAGGTGGAATCTGTGATATGGTGGCCACCGGTGTCCTACTTAGACATTAGGTCTTTTAACATGTATTGGGGATAGGGGTATATCATTTTTGTACTTAATTTTGTAATCCTTTTTGTTTATTTTTCTTGCATATGGATAATCAATAAATGATTAATAGTTTTTCCACCGGCTTGTCCTCTATGAAGAATTGCTGTGTGATTTTCACAAATTTTTTTCTCCTTGAGGGGTTGATGACAGAGTAAAGGACGAGCCCCCACGTGTAGAGCCACCCCAAAGGAGCCGCTTTGGTATGTTTTTGTTCTGTACTCTGCCTCTTAACCCTTGGCACTTCTGGCACACCAAGCAAATAATGGCTCTTTATCATCAAAAACAGTAATAGTATAAACGAGTAGTTAAAATAGAAAATAACGGGGGCGTGGCCGACTGGAGCTGTAGATGGACGCCTGATACCACAGCTCGTCTCACAGGGGAGATATCCAAGCTACACAGGCCGCACAGCTAACCTAATCCGGTGCCATCCTAGCACCTAAGACACCGGGGAACATGGCCAGCGTGTCTAGGAAGAGAAACCCGGAGTACAAAACAAAAAAACTCACAAGTTCTCCTACAAGCCGGCGGATTTATAGTTAAATGATTAAATGATTTATAGTTTTTCCACCGACTTTTCCGACATTGTCCCCAGAGATGAAGGTATGGGTGATTGATGTTAGACCCGACCGTGGAACCTCCCACACATATGCACTGCTAGAGTGAAAGCAAGGAATCCCTGACAGTTTCCGAGGGATCAGTGTGCAACTGGCTAACAAGACTGAGTCTCATCTCGTTCTAGCCAAACCGAAGCCACAGAGAAGAAGTTCCTTCCACAGCTCCCCTGGCCACAATTTGGCTGGAGTTCTTCGCTTTCCCGGGAGACTTCATGTCAAAATGACAGAAGGACACATTCCAACGTACTCTGGAACTGGATACCCGAAACTCAGGGCCTTTTCTGGAAGACAACCAGTACCTACAGGAGAGGACAACTTTGAAGAGTGGCTGGAGCAGGCCACACAAGCCTTGGATGAATGAATTAGACCCACAAGAAGCACATAATTACAGATAATTTGAAAGGACCTGCCTCGAAAGCCATCCCCAATCCAAAGCTCAACAAGCAAGATTGTGTTGCCCAGGACTACTGGAATATTCTACCCAATGTGTTTGAGTGCACAGGGAAGGTTTCTGACCTCATGTACCAGTTGGAGCATACCAAAATGAGGGAGAGAAGCTATCCAACTACATGAGGCATTTGAACAAGATCATGCACCAAATCTTGCTGAAGAAGGGTTTGGATCCCCAGAAATTAGATTAGGTCTGTGCACAACAAGTCTTGAGGGGTGCCCAGTCTTTGAACCCCATCACCATCCTGTTGAGAACCCAGCAAGATGATGGCATCTTGAAGTATCCAGATTTGATCCTGATTGTGCGGGAGGAGAAGGCCATGCTGGAAAAAAAAAGAAGAGCCAGAGGTTGGAATCTATTGTCGAAGTGGCTGATGGCGACCCCAAGGTCGAGCTTCTCAAGACTCAGTTGTCATGGCTAATAGAGATGATGGCACTGTTGACAGCCAAGCCCACTGTTCTACCAAGTAGTGACATTTTAGAGTCCAAAAAGTCCTCAAACTCCACGGTTGCTCAGGCAGAGATGCAAGCAAATCAAGGAATCTGTTTTAACTGTGGAGGAGTGGGACATTACCGATGAGTATGTCCAAGGGCAGGAAAGCCTGAAGTCCAGTGCCAAAAGCCAGCAGGAAACTTCAGAGGGCCCTGGCGAGGGAGCCAACCAGGTGGTCATCTACAGTAGCTAGCTGCAAAAGCAACGACGCAAGGAGACCACGTCGGGAGTACAAACCCTCTCAAAGGGCTCCCGTTGTTTTCTGAGCGACCCAGTGTCCCGCTCCTTTTGACACATACTGCCTGGCATCAGAAGGTCAGTGCACACCAGACCCCCGGAAATCAACAGAGACTCCAGCTGGATCAGAATTCCCGCAAGAAAGGAGCATGGATACAGGCCACAGAACAGGCAAGGAAGAGTGGACTCTGAATATATAATTGGCAGTGCCTCCACCTAGGCTCCAGCGTATGTACAGATGATCCCTTTCTAGGACAATAACTAGTTACTTTCCCAAAATAACTAACAGCAGTAGTACTAATAAACCCAGCATAGATTTCTAACAGTAAAGTTATGCAGACATACCACCAGGTGATAAGTGTAACTTTATACATGATAAAGGGATGGCATTACATACAACCAATGCAATAACAGGAAGAATGTACATATATCTGAGAAGAAAAGTGTACATATGTATCTATATATAACCGTATATATAACTAAAGGCCTTTAACACCAATACCTTCAATTAAACACTGTGGTACAGTTCAGTTGCAGGGGCCCCTGATGAGTTGACTTGCATAGCTTAACACAATCCAGCTTAAGAGGACAAACAAGGAAAGGGGCGCCTCTGAGTGTAGAAATTAAAACACTTTAATAGTGTAACGCAGGGGTTGTGACCAAAGTTATCATGTGCTGTTCCTCAAATAAGGGTTTTGCTCCCTCTAGTGGCCACTAAAACTTGTCAGGGCCTTTTCTTTATTTTAGAAGCAAACAGTTATGCATTGTGGGATTGGTAGTTTAATGAGGAATGACTCATGTGCTTAAATCAGTCTGGGAACTACTGACCCACAATGCCAAGCCACAGAACAGCCTGCTGGGTAAGCAGATAAAAGGACAGCATGGCCATTTTTTGGCCTCTTGGGACACCATTCAGCAGCCAGCAAGGAGGTCTGTGTTGTGTGACCAAAAGATTGCGGCCTGCATGGCGCGGAGCGGGTTTGCCAGCCTCTGAGGAATTCCAGAGTACAGTCCTGCCAACTTAGCTGTGGATCGGTGTGCAGTCCAGGACATCTGAAAGTTCCGGCAACCGAGCTATCCGGAGGAGCGGTACAGATGGCAGCACCATCTTTCATCAGACTGGGACAGCCTAGGAGGAGAGTCTGGATGGAGTCTCACAGCCCTGGGTCTATTGTGGTGACAAGGGCACCTGCCTATTTCAGTAGTGTACACTATTAGCTGAGTGTGTTATCCACAGACTGCTGGTGAGACTTGTAGTCCCACAGAAGTGATCTCACTTATCCACAGGCTGCATACAGTTGAACTTTAGGATTTGTTTCTCTGTGCTATAAAGTCAATACTGAATTACACCCACTGCTAAGGAGGAAGTATTATAAGTGCCTTATACTTGCAAGTACACAATTACCAGCGCATCATTTATCCTACAGTTTGCTTTCTACTTGTTTCCTTGTTTGGATTTACAACTACTGCAGTCTAATACCATAAGCTAGCTGAAGATTCTGAATGATATAAGAAAAGCGCGCTGCTTTCCCTACATTTTGTTTGACTGTCAACCAGTCAGCGGAGCACTGTCTGCTTCCTTTTATAATTTTACTAATAAAGCAAAGTTTTTTACGGATTCACGCGATGGGGCTCATTCTTGTTTCATATGGATGTTCCTGCGGGGAGTGACTGGAAGTGATCGGGATACCAGGAGAGGAGATCCGAACAGAGGACTGTCACCAGGGACCATTGCTGCAGGATACGGCTTACAGGCTTGATACCCCTGCAGGGGTGAATTCTTCCGGTGAGTGAGGGCACATAGGGGGGTCCTTTGGAAGGCTGGAAGAGTTTATCTCATCAAGAGTATTGCTAGATGTTTGGAGAGACTTAATATTGCACTTTAAGAAGAATGTTCTATGGACTTTCTTCCCTTTTTTTCTTTTTGGGACATTTTTATGGACTGATGATCTAAAAATCAATTTTCAAACACTTTTATGTGCACGTATGATTATATGGTTCTTATTTAGATGTTTTAGCACTTTTTGATGTACACATTTACACCGGTTTTTTATTTAGGAATTTTTTAAGATTTTTGGGAATTTTACCACTATCTTTTATATTTTTTTCTGTCTGGATCACCTCTATTTTAGTAAGGTGATAACACATATTGCACTTTATATATTTGTGGGCATTTTCCACATACACACTAAGAATATTTCTCCCACACGTTTGAAATTTTACTATTCCTATATATATAATAATCTATTTTCAGTTCTCACTATTTATTTATTTTATTTGATTATTTATTTACTTTATACACCTTACTAGTTTCTGTACATCAGATGGGGTTTAGTGGAAAAGCGCCGATCGCCCCAAATTGGGACTCTACTGAAGATTCTGAAGACAATGAACTTTTATCATCTTCTACAAAGCTTTGCAGTTTACTTTGCATTTAGAACATTGCATTACAACCTAGGGGGAGCCCTTGAGTAGAGGATGTATATATTGCATTGTACTGTTGCATGTGCATGACATTATACTGCAGCCTATGGTGATAATTGAATCCACAGTTTCACATATACATGGACTGTTATCTATTGTCACGTATTACCTCTGAGTTATCACACTGCTTATTGTTTATGCTTAATCGCATTGTTCTCATGTTAAATTTCCATTCCAGTAAACTTTCTGAATGGTTAATTGATATCCTGTGTGAGTCTCTATCTATTATTACAGCTGATGAAGTGATGGATTCCAAGGTTACGGTAAATATACTGTGTAGTGTATCATTACTGTGTTTTTTCTTTACTGCTGGGTCCCACACTTATATCACTATACAGGAGTTCCAGAGGGGTTGAGACCGTTCTTTGGGGTTGAGAGAGAGGGTACAGAATCAAACATTCATCAGCAGTAGTGCTACACGTGGGGGCTCGTCTGGGATAGTTTCTGCTACTCTGCCACCAAAACCCCCCAGACAACACCCCTATCAGCACCAGAATGGATCCTTGTGGTCCAGAGGTGCAAAGCAGAAGGTGCCCACTCAGAAGCGAGTGTGGCAATTTAGCTCCCTGGAGAGGCCTGGGAGGAAGAACAGATCAGTCAAGTTGTGAAGGCACTGTCCCCAGATAGAAAGGCATGGGTGATTGCCGTCAGACCAGATCGTGGGACCTCTCGCACTCATGCACTGTTGGAGTGGAGAAAGGGGTACCCAAAAACTTAAAAGGCACAAGTGTACAACTGGCCAACAAAACAAAGCTTTGCATAATACACCCAAAAGTTCCAGATGAGGGTCCTACCAGTTCCACACAAGCAAAATTAGCTACAGCAAAAGTTCCCTCCCAGTCACACCTGGCCATGGTTGGGCCAGAGCTCTTTACCGCCTTAGGGGACTTTGTGTCAAAGTGCCAGAAGAGCGGGGGGCATGGCCTGACGAGGCATGGAATAGGATGCATGTGAGAGGAGCTCTGTCCATTAATCCTTTAAACCCACTAATCCTACCACCCTAGGACATCCTATCAGACCCGAACAGGCAAGGGAAAGACCCAGTACCAGTCCCTGACATGTCTCCACTTAAAGCGCAAATAGCTACTCTGGCTAAACTCGATCAGTACAATCTCCAAGAGAAGAAACATGCGGTGAAAACCCTTGTAATGGGGAAACAGATCAGGATGTGGACGTGAGTAGCGTGCACGCCTGGGGGGAGGGGCCTGTAGCAGGACCTGTACGAGCCCATGGAGGAGAGCCCCGTGACCAGCCGAGATCTGAGCGGGGTGAGAGCCTGAGGAGCCCCAGCGGATGAAGGCAGGAGAGGGCATCTGTGGCAGCAACAGCATCCGGTAGCTCGGCGGCACAGTTCCCTATACAGAGGAAGGAGGATTGGAGGCTGCTGGACTGGATGGACAGGCGGGCGGGTGGAGCTCAATGCGATCCTTCTGGAGCCGCCGCCTGCTGCTGCTGAATCCTCATCCTCTCTCCTGTTCCTCCTTCCCTCTCTCTCTCCCCGTCTGCTAACCTGGCCAGTGCCCCCCTGCTTCGCCGCTCACAAGCTCGATGATATACAAGGATTGAAGCCGCCCAGTAAGCCACTCACCCAACAACTAAAAGGTAGAGGAGCGCAGACTGGAAGAGGGAAGCTGTATTCATACAAGGTTCAGGTAATAATGGCTGGAAAAACGTGTTAAGAAGAAAGAAAACACCTCCCAGGTAATAAATATCTGAATTGTATGGTTCCCATTGGTGAGGTGCAGCTTTGAAAACGTATGGTATACTGTCTAGTTGTGTAAGCCTACAAATTAATAGGTGGCAACAGTTATATCTGTCAAATTTGTAATCGGCAACCTTGATCAGTATATACCAAAGAATTGGACTGTATCTCAGCGGGGAAGGGAAGCAAGTGAGCCTACTTATTACTGTCTGATTAGCCAATATACAGGTGCATGGGGACCGGGTCAGACGGCCCGTTGTCCCACGTGTATCCCATATTGGAGACAGGACTAGATAACTCCCCAAACAAGGGACTGTCATTTGGCTTGAAGGAGGCTTCTTTTATAATACAGGGCCTGTGGCAACAACATAATAGTCCATTGTTAAAAGCTCACCTAGGAAACTTTTACATAAGGGAACCGAAATAAGAAGAATGAGAGGGAGGACACAGAGAACAACCGAGCCTAAGACCCCCAGAGAAAGTTTAAACACAAGCTCAATTCAGAAGTATTTAAAAGAGAAGAACCCCCAAAGTTCAGGAGAGGAGAAGAAACAGGAGACAACAAAAGGGAAAAAGAAAGAGGGGACTAAATCTAGGGGAGCCCAGGAAGATAAATCCAGGGAAGGTATTGGAACTGGAATGGCACTTAACCCAACCACTTCTCAAGATAGTGACAGCATGGCCCAAATGCCTACTAAATTAGAAATTATGGAAATGTTCCCTAAATTGGAGAGCTCTATCAAAAGCGAGATCACTAACGTAAGAGGTGACATAGGCCATTTGTTGAAGAGAGTGGAAGAGGCTGAGGAAAACACAGGACAGCAAGCCCAGGAGATTGGGAAGTTAAAGGCACAAGTAAAGAAACTACAACTGGCCCAGAGAGATCTCCTTTACAGGTTAGAGGACCAAGAGAATCATAATAGACGTCAAAACCTCAGGATACGAGCTCTACCAGAACAGCAGGGGGAAGACTTGGCCATAAAAATGAGAAAAATATTTAATCCAGTTTTGGGTAGAAGTGAAGAACACAAACCGAAGATAGTCCGAGTGCATAGAGTAAGGAAACCCCCGGGGCTGAAAGAAGAGACACCCCGAGACGTTATAATAAAATTCCATAAATATGAAGATAAAGTTAAAATGGAGCAACTTGAGAAGAGCGCCCCCACCACAGTATGATGGAATAAACCTCCAGGTGTTTACTGACCTATCAACGGGAACTTTAGTGCGGAGGCGACAGCTTAAACCTTTATTAGAACAGCTGAGGGTTGCTAATATTAAATACAACTGGGGGTTTCCAGTCTCTCTAGTAGTCCAGAAAGAGGGAAGGACAGTACGACTAAAATTCATTGAAGAGCTCAATGACTTTTGTAAAAAACTGGAGATTCCAATACCAAACATCCCGAGTGGACAGGAATGGGCAGGAGCGGGGGGGCGGGGCGGCCATTGGCAGAGAGCTTTAAAGTGTGTATAAGTTTCCAGAGGGTGGGAGGAGGGGCCTCTCTCTTGGGACGGGAGAGGGGAGGACCCCAAAGACGGCTCGGGGAGTCCAGGAAGGATAAGGGTCACCGGGGCGGTGGGTGTACTTTCCTCCCGTGGGCTTGGTCCTGTCCCCATTTCCCATTTGGGGGGGACATGGACAACGGGTGCCGCGACCAGAGCTTCACCCCAGGATTTGATGGTCACCAGAAGAGACCTGAAGGTGAAACCCAGGCCAGTGTGGGGCCTGGGGGGGAGGAGGGGAGGAGGGTCGGGGAGGGGGGAAGGGAGGAAGGGGGGAGGGAGAGGGGGGTTCTGGGGGGGAGGGTGGTAAGGGGGGGATCCTCTGTTAATTTGCTAAGAAATACGACTACCCCTTTGAAACCCAAGTAGGGGGCTCCTAACCAAAACTAAGATAGAAGAAGGGACACTTCTAACCTTCATGACCTACAACGTAAGGGGTCTAAATTCTTCTACTAAAAGATATAAGATCTTAGAAGAACTTAGAAGACACGGGGCAGGGGTGGTCTTTTTACAAGAGACTCATCTGTCCCACGAGTCCAATGTGAAATTGCACTCGGGCCATTTTCCAACATGGTATTATGGGGACACCATCACAATAAGAGCTAGGGGAGTGGTGATAGGGTTTTTCGAGAGAGGTCAGATTTGAACTAGAAGATAGGCTGACAGACCCAGAGGGAAGATTCCTCTTCTTGAAAGGCAAGCTCGGTAGAATGAAGTGTACATTGGCAAATATATATGCCCCGAATAAGAACCCGATTAAATATCTAATGGACATCTTGGGTAAGCTAATGGACTTCAAGAGTGGGTACGTGATCCTGATGGGTGACATGAACTTTTGTGTGGACCCAAGCCTGGATAGTGCGTCCCGTGTGCAGGAGACAAAAAAACGTACAACTGAAAAGGGTAAAACATAAATTACATGTGTCAACTGGTAGACATATGGAGGATTTTTAACCCTAAAAAACAAGACTTTTCGTTTTTCTCTCCTGTACACAGGACGTACTCAAGGATAGACTATATCTTTGTCGAACATAGATTGATTGAGTGGGTGAAACATAGAAATATCAACAATATCAGACCACTCCCCGGTAAAAATGAAAATGGTGGTTCCGGGTATTTTCAGACAATTACACGCCTGCCGCCTTAACAAGCAGCTTATTCAAGATGAGGAGACTTCAGAAGCTGTAAAAAAGGAATTAGAACAATATTTTGAAAGCAATGATACAGGAGAGGTTGCGGGGTCCTACCTGTGGGAGGCACATAAGGCCTACATAAGGGGGATTCTGATAAAAATAGGATCAAGAAAAAAAAAAAAAGAGAGATCTGAGAAAATTAAAAAATTAACGGAAGAGATTTTCAGAATAGAACAGAAGCATAAGAAATATCAGGGTAACCATACAGAAATATATCTAAAGTTAGTTAGGAAAAGGGATGAATTGAAAGATCTCATAGATCAGGAAACAACAAGAGTCTTTAATAGAATATCTAAAGAAAGGTATCTGTGGGGAAATAAGGCCAGCAGAAATTTAGCCCGGATGTTGCAAAAGAAAAAAATCCTTAAATTTTATAGACAAAATTCGAACAAAAGGAGGGGAAATGGCTCATACCACTAAGAGAATAGCGGAAACATTTAAAAATTACTATCAGGACTTGTACACGGTAGCATATGATAGGGGTCAGATAGGAGATAAAAAAAAAAAAGAAATAAAAAACTTCCTAGAAAAAACTGAACTACCCAAAATCCCAGAGAGTATGAGAATAGTTCTAGAGTCGCCGATAACAGAAATCTGCAGGACTCTCGGAGATTCGGCCAAAGGGAAGAGTCCTGGCCCAGATGGGTTTACAACGTTTTACTATAAAAAGTTTAAGGATATTCTTATTCCTAGGCTATGTCAATATATGAATGGCCTTGGAGTAGATTACGAAATGGGGGGAGAAGCACTGTCTGCAATCACCACAGTCATTCCGAAGGAGGGGAAGGACGAGACGAGGTGCTCCAGCTACAGGCCCATTTCGCTGCTGAATGCGAATACAAAACTGTATGCCAAAGTTTTAGCAGGGCGAATTAAAGGAGTGATGACCTCCTTGGTCCACCCGGACCAGGTGGGCTTTAGGCCTGGAAGAGAGGGTAGAGATAATGGGGTAAGAACACTTCTTCTCCTCCAGAGGATAAAAGAAAGGGGGCCCCCGGGTCTACTCCTGTCAATAGATGCCAAAAGGCCTTTGACAGGGTAGAATGGGGGCTCATGATACAGACGCTGGAAGCGATGGGAATTGGTCCAAGAATGATGCAGTAGATCAAAACCTTATATCATCACCCAACAGCATCCATTAGAATAAACGGCGTACTATCTTCTCCCATTGAGATGAAAAATGGGACAAGGCAGGGATGTCCTCTATTCCCGCTCCTATTTGTTCTATCTCTGGAACCCTTATTGGCCATGGTTTGAAAGAACCCCGATATAAGTGGATTTAAGATTGGGGAAGAGGAGCATAAACTGGCAGAATATGCGGATGACGTATTGTTTTACGTTACCAACCCCCGGATTTCCTTATCTAACTTACTGTATACCATGAAACAATACAGCGAGATATCTAATTTCAAACTAAACCTTGCAAAGTCAGAAATTCTCAATATAAATATAAGTAAGACAGAAGAATTAACACTGAAAACAGAGTTTAAATTTGCCTGGAAGAGAGATCTTAATTACCTGGGGATTAAACTTGCAAATACCACGAACAGAACCTACAGAGTAAACTTTGTAGCATTGCTGGATGAAATCAGAACTGAGTGCAAAAGAATAGCTGGGAGGCCCTTATTATGGATTGGCCAGATAAATATCATAAAGATGGTTTTAGTACCAAAGATTTCTTATAAGTTCCAGATGTTGTCAATAGCTCTGCTTTTATATTATTTTAAAAAACTAAAAACAATAATTATGAACACAATATGGAAGCATAGAAAACCGAGAATCTCTTTCGCAGATAGAGGAGGTTTAGCGGTACCAGATATACATAGTTACTATAAAGCTATTGTCCTGACGAGAGCGGTGGAATGAGCCAAGGAAAAGAACGATAAAAGATGGGTCAAGATAGAAAAAACACTCAGTGGGGCACAACTAGGAAAAATACTATGGAATCCACCACACTATAGAACAATTGATGTAAATACACCCGCACTTACACGGAATGTTTTAAAAATATGGGATAAAATGTATAAACAATTAAATGGAAGCTATAATTCTCCACTAATTGGGTTAAAAGATAATGAGTTTTTCGCACCAGGGGTAAAGGTTATAGGGGGAAACTGGATAAAAAAAGACACAACACAGTTAAGAGATATATTAAAAAAAGGGAAAATTCTTTCACTTTTGGAGTTAAAACACAGTAATAGTTTTTTGCGGATGGATGAGTGGCGGTATCTCCAGCTGTATCATTTTACACAGAGCCTTCCGCACCCTATTAGGTCCGGAGATGAGGTAACCCCCCCTGGAAAGGATGTGCTGTACGAACAATGGTAAAAATACGATCTCTAAGCTTTACAACCTGGTGTTGAAGGTGAATGAGGTGAAGATACCGCCATATATAAAGAAGTGGGAACACGAGCTGGGGACACAGAGGGATAACACTAGTATTGGAAAAATGCTGACCCTGACACATGGCTCAGCGGTTGATTCTAAAACCGCAGAGATAAACTACAAATGTCTAGTGAGATGGTATGCTACCCCCGATAGAATTAGTAAATTTCAAAAGGACAGACCAGCAGAATGTTGGCGAGGTTGCGGTGACCGAGGGACAATGGCACATATCTGGTGGTTTTGTCCCAAAATCAGAAATTATTGGAGAAAGATTATTCAGTATATAAAAGAAATCACTAAAAAAGAAATCAGGGAGGACCCGTGGGTGGTGCTGTTTCACGGAATAGAGGGAGAAGTGAGGCAATATAGGGACACTCTGATTCCACATCTGCTGAACGCGGCCAAAAAACTTATCCCTAAGAATTGGCTAGAAGAGGAAAGCCCCCCAATATGGGAATGGATTAACGCAGTTGAGGAAACTTTCAGACTAGAGAATCTAAGAACAAATTTTGAAGATAACAATGAAGGGTTTAGAGCGAAATGGGCCTGTTGGAGGGCGTTCAAAAGATCGTGGAGCTACGCAGAGGAGCTGAGATAAGAGTTTTTTAGACTCAGGGAAGTCAGTGAAATAAACTGTTCTCAAGGGCGAAATAACAGAGGGTGGGGGGGGGGGGGCGGGGGTGGGCAGGGGCTGAGGGGTGGGTTGGTGGGGATTTGGGTTGGGGATTTAAAGGAGAGACTTGGGAATTAGTGGTCTTCTATAATCTTATTACAGCATATGTCAAGCAACTATGATGAGACAAAAGTAGGGAAAGCAATGAGCTGAAAGATGATCTTAAGCCCCCCTATAAGAGTCTGCTGAATGGCAAAAAAAAAAAAAGAGAAGAAACATGCTGGGAAAGATGGCGATGGCTCGGGTGGCGGGCAGGCTACATCAGGAGGAGACACGGAAAAGTTCTGGAGGCGATTAAATTTTGCCGAACCTCACTTACTGCCCAAATTGAGGAAGTCAAAATGGACATTTCTCTAATGAGGCAAGATCTACAAAAGCTCCGAGAGCGGGTCAAAATGGCTGAAACTCGCCTGGGAGAAGTCGAGGATGCCATACCATCGCTGCAAAACAGCTCAGACCGCATGCAGCTACAATAACCAGATCATGTCCCAACAAGATGACATGGAAAATAGGCTTAGGAGGTGCAACCTCCGTTTTATCGGGCTTCCTGAAGGAACTGAAGGCAAAGACCCCACCACCTACCTGGAATAGCTCCTAATTGACACCTACGGGCACGAGGCTTTCTCCCCAACCCTGGCAGTGGAGAGAGCCCATCGCATGCCTGCGAGACTTCCTCCACAAGGGGCCCCCCCCCTCACATTTATTGCCAAGTTTTTAAATTTTAAAGATCGGGATGCAGTTCTCCGGATATCCAGCAGGGAAATTCCACGATCGCAATTTTCCTGGACTTCTCATCTGAAGTGCAGCAGCGGCAACAGAAGCGAAGAGACGGCTCTGGATAAAGCACTTGAAGTACTCTATGCTCTTCCCAGCACGCCTCAGAGTGGAAAGAGATGGTCGAGTCTTCTTTTTTGAGAACCCAGAGGAGGTTCTCACCTGGATGGAGTGGCTGGAGCCTGCCAGAAATGCAGCCGAGTGACCGACTTGTACCCAGCGACTACCACATGGACTTATCGCCTCCACAGCTATGCACCTGAACAACATGGCAACACTATGCACTTGTATCATAATCCGGTATGTTTTTCCCTACCTGTTTCCCCCTGATGGCCTGTTGATGACTCATCCTGTTACCCTGGGGAATTTCAAACTCCCTCATGCCAGCCTTTTGAATGATATCTGCCTTTCTGTGGCCAAAAAGCCTGGTTATTGCTGCAAAGGGTCCTACAAACTGTTTTACCCCTTCATGACATACCTTTTGAGATCATAATTGTGGAGCAAGTGTAGTCCTATAACTCTCCCTCAAGTTACAGCGAATTTTTGCCCCCCCTCCAGCAATCGGAACGTACACCTCTCCTACCAGAGACTGCAGAGAGCTGGCCAGCATACTATCCACATTGCAACCTAGGTCCAGGGGAATGGTGGGTGCTGGGTGTCCACATGTGGGGTACACGCCACCCTTACTCCCAGCTGATGCCAGCCTCTGCAGTTCTCCCTTACAATAACAAGACATTTTACCTTCTGTTGTTTTTTTTCTCAATTGCTGCCTATTGTTGTTTTTGGGAATGTGCCCACATCAGTTGGGGAGGATGCAGGGCGGGGAGGGGGGAAGGGGTTAAATGTTTTTATATGTTAAATTACAATACGGTTGAACTTATGTACATCTATATGTTACAGAAATGGAGGAATGTCTACCCATGTAAATCATATACAAAAATAATGCTAATAACAAAGTGTGCACAACATAACCTGTTTTTTGCCTTACTTGAGGAAAAAGGCCTCTGGGTCAACGTTGCAATTGCTCACCACATGTTTCCAGCACTATGGCTATGTTAAAGTTACTCACCTGGAATGTGCGTGGGCTTGGTGATAGGGTCAAGAGATCAGCGGTCTTCTCCTTTCTCAAAAAACAGAAAGCGGACATTGTGGTGCTGGTCGAGATGCATGTGGAGGGCTGGCTTCAGATGGCACTCCACCGTCCATGGATTGGATGGGCCTATCATTCGACCCACTCCTCCCATGCATGGGGGTGTCAATTCTGATTGCCAAGTCAGTAAACTTTGAACTATGGGATATCCAATCAGACTCACAGGGTTGTTATGTGTTTCTCTCTGCCAAAATCTATGGTGAACCATTCCTGCTATTAGCTTTTTACATACCACCTCCGTTTAAATCTACTATTGTTGCAGAGGACTTAATGTTCATGACCCGTCACCCCTCAATACAAGCCGTGTGGTTGGGGGATTTCAACACTACCTTAAATCCCAACCTGGACAGACCACAGACAGCCCCCTCAACCGCTATGACCTCAAATCAAACCAGATTCTCTAGACTCGTCTCCTCCTTTAACCTCATCGACACTTGGCGCCATAAATTTCCACTGACCAGGGCCTACTCGTGCTATTCGGCCACCCACAAAATGTCCCGTATAGATTTGATCTTTTTGACAAACACTCTCGCCCTAAGATTACTGGAAGCTGAGTTCTCGCCCAGATTGCTTTCGGACCACAGCCCATATTGGGTCACCCTCTCTATCCCGACAAAAAAAACACTCCGTACATGGTGCCTAAAAGCATTTTGGCTTTCCTTATTGTCGGAGGATGACAAACTCATGAACACCTGGAAAACGTATTTCTCAGAGAATGACGGTTCTGCTTTTCCAGCCAATGTCTGGGAATCCTTTAAACTACATGCCAGATGGATCTTGACAAAGTGCCAGAAGAGCAATCCAGTATGTGTAGAAGCTGGGTATCGGAGACTGAGGATTTTCTCTGGAAGACATCTTGTGCCAACTGTTGAGGAAGAATTCAAGGTATGGATAGAAGAGGCCATGCAGGCCCTAGAAGAGTGGGATCTGCCAGAGGCCCAAAAGAAGCAACGCATCAGTGAGAGTTTGCGAGGAGCTGCTGCTGAGGCTATCAGGAACTTGAGATTTAGTAACACCACCTGTACAGCTTATGATTACCTAGCCATGTTACAGGAGGAGTTCTAGAAAGAGAAAGCAACGGATCTGATCTATCAGTTTGAGCATACCCTTCAACGTCAAGGTGAATTCCTGTCAGAATACATCAGATGACTGAATAAGATGCTATACCAGATTGTGTTAAAAAAAGGGATGAGGGCAGGAGGCGGAGCCTAGCGGAGCAGACATGCATTGTTAGAGCTCCACACCGCTGAGGAGAGAAGAGAAGGACAAAGCGGAGCCTGCAGGCTCAAAAGGTATCCATTTGAACCTTTTTGCCCCAGGGAACAAACTGTGAAAGTTTGGGCAGGAAATATGGTACTGGGAGGAAACCGTGGCAGAAATAAAAATCACCTCACAAAGAGCTCACAGGCACTCACTGCAGCTGAAGCAGCTCCAGTCACCTCACAAGATACAGCATCAGGGCGCTCTCACAGACAGAAAATGTCACAGCAAGACTCTCCATTTGAGTCAGATGCAGAACAAATCCTCTCACAAACTTCTCCACAAGCCTCCTCAGTATCCCCAGTAATATTATTACAATTTGAAAAGATGCTTCATAAGGCTTTAAAACAAACCTCAGACCAAATAATAAAAAGCCTAACCAAAGAAATAAGAGAGCTGGGAAACCGCACCGCAGCCTTAGAAATAAAAATGGATGAAATTGAAATTACAACCCAAGAAAATATAACAGAATTGGAACAATTATAAAAAGAGAATTTAATACTTCAAACTAAGCTCGAAGATTACGAAAATAGAGCCAGACGTTCAAACTTGCGCATAAGGGGAATACCTGAAACTGCGACAGACCTGCAATCTACTATTACTGCTCTATTACAAGAACTAAAGCCAGATATCCCTAATGAACGTTTAGAACTGCACAGAGTACATAGAGCCCTCACAGCCAAAAAGAAAGATGGACCCCCCACGTGATATAATCACAAAATTTCATTATTACAGAACGAAAGAACAAATACTAATTGCTGCAAGAGAAAAAAAGGAACTTAATTTTCAAGGACACAATTATCAAATTTTTGCTGACCTATCCCAACTTACTATTACTAAAAGACGATCCATGAAACCCCAACTAATGGAACTGCAACGCCACAACATTATGCATCAATGGGGCTTCCCCTTTTCATGCAGATTTAACTACCAAGGTACAATTTACAGAAGCAGATCAGCAGATGAACTACAACAAACCCTTTTAAAATTAAATCTGACAGAACCCACAAGCAGCAACACTCCCGCACGCAGAAGAATGGCATCATCTTCACCTTCAGGCAGCACCCAGAAAATTTCAGAACAAAATGGGAATCATCATTCTCACAAAAGAGGCCGTTATGCCACATCATCCATGGACCAAGAAGATTCAATGGACTGACATCCTAATTCCTGATATCTCTTCATTTATTATACTAAGAGATGGTTCTCTATAAAAAACCTATATTTATAACTGAATGTAACTGCATTCTGATAGTCACACACTGTGTGGGATAATGTTACATTCCAGTTATATTTCTTATTACTTCTGATTCATATAGCCTTAGAATATATAAGTGAAATAAGGAAATTCTTGTTCAGTTATATATTATCAGGTAATAACAATAGATTTATTACTTTTTAGGACAAATATGTTCAATAATCCAGAAGTAATGGAAGCTTTTTCTTTCTTTTCTTAAAACAAATATATTATTACCTAACTAGTTCCTAGAACTATGTTTTTGTTTATTCTAATCTGAAGCAATACAACCTCAATTTTATGAGTTAACATATCTAAACAGTTACATATGAATAAAATATGTAATTGTTTACTCTAAAAGGGTTAAAATCCCAAAATAATTCAAACTATCTTCATCAATACCAAAGTTATTAACAGTACCTTTCTAACTGAATTATTTAGCCTAGGGCAAGACTAACCATATACAACCACCCTGGAATAAATAATTTCAACAAAAACTATATTCTGCACTCCAATTAATGAAACATCATTTTGATGTCTTCATAGCACTTCTCTCCTGTAAGCGGAAGATCCGTGTACCCCCATTAGCCCTCCTCATTCTCCCAACCATATTATGTGGGAGTGTGACGAAGGCACTTATTCCCCTGAGAGAGATATTTATTCTCTTTCACGGTTAAATTGTGATTACTTGCAAAAAATAATTTATACAATGTATCATCTAATCTCATATGTTTTTTGTTTACTCTTTACTCCAGAATTCACTGGTTTCTTTTCTATCTATTCATCTCCTCAATCCACACAGGTTGATCTGCGCAGTCAGCTCTGTATAACAAAAAGTAAGTCAAAACTATTTGATCTATTGCCATGGCACCACTGAATATACTTTCCCTGAATGTTCAGGGAATAAATGTCCCTCAAAAAAGGACCAAAGCCTTCCGTACTTTCCATAACAAGAAGGCTCACATAGTATGCCTCCAAGAAACACACTTCACCAAAGATTCTACTCCAAAATATATTTCTCCTTTTTATCAACAAATTTACACGGCTTCTGCCTGTACCAAACAAAGGGGTACTCTAATTGCATTTCACCGATCCACACCATTCACCTTATCATCAGAAATTAAAGACCCAGAAGGTAGATACCTGATACTCATGGGTTATATAATGGATACAGCAATCACGGTGATTTCCTACTACGCTCCTAACAAACAACCTACACCATTCCTCTCACATATATTACAAGTGATTAATACACACAAAATAGGAACAGTGATAATGTGTGGGGATTCGAACCAGGTCCTCCTCCCATTTCTAGATAAATCACCTTTTACACCATCCAAAATAACCTCTAGATTACCTTTTTCTCAACTTCTTTCCAAACACAATCTGGTAGATTCGTGGAGAGAAAGTAACCCAATGAAAAAGAAATTCACTTATTTCTCGCAACCTCATCAAACCTTCACCAGAATAGATCATATTTTCTAACAATAGGAATGATACCAGAAATTATTGCATCAGATATAATTCCGATTCCGTGGTCTGACCATAATGCAGTATACACTACTATAGCCTCAGCCATACCAAAAGCGCATGACCCAACGTGGTACTTACCGGACATAATGCTCAAACACCCACTACATCAGATGGCCATTGAACAAGCTTTAAAGGAATACATATCAATTAATAATACAACAGACATCTCCCCAATAACACTGTGGGAAGCTCATAAGCCTGTCTTGCGTGGTACAATACAAAGACAAATGGCACTATTTAAACGGGAACGCAAAAATCTAGCAAAAAAACTAGAACTCAATTTTAATGCAGCCTACATATCATTTCAAGATAATCCATCTCAGAGTACAAAATCTCATCTGGAAAAATCTAGATTGGAATACGATCTATTTCTCACTGAGTCAGTTGATAAATCCCTCAAACGCTCCAAACACAATTTCTACATGAATACAAACAAACCAGGTACATATTTGGCTCGGGCATTAAATTCAACTAACAAATCTTTCAAACCAATACGTTTGAAATTATCAAAAAATGTATACACTTGTAATCCAGTTAAAATAGTCCATAAATTTCACTCACATCTCGCAACTTTATACAAGACAAACAATGAATTTAATCCTACAGAGGCTGAATCCTTCTTCTCAAAAATAACCTTACCTGAGTTATCTAAGAATCAAAAAAACAGTTTGGATGAGCCTATAACTATAGATGAAGTTGCTAACGCCATAAAAGACCTAAAACTTAACAAAAGACCAGGCCCAGACGGCTACTCGGCTTTATACTATAAAACATTCTCAGAAATACTCTCTCCCATTCTCACTGAAACTTTTAACAAACTTCTAGATGGACATTCTTTTCGGCAAGAAACACTAATGGCAATTGTTTGCATGATCCCAAAACCCCTTTCTGATGATACTTCCTGTGTGAATTATCGGCCTATCTCTCTGTTAAACCTCGATATTAAATTATTAGCAAAAATAATAGCAAAACGCCTCAATAGCATTATAGGAAAATTAATACATAGAGATCAAGTAGGCTTCATGCCAAATAGACAGGCAGGCGATAATATACGCAGGGCAGTGTTATTGGCACATATTGCTAAAAAACGGAAAATCCCTTTATGTTTTCTATCTCTCGATATTAAGAGGGCATTTGACACAGTATCCTGGCAATATATGCAATATTCATTACAAAAATGGGGTTTTGGACCCCACTTTTTAACATGGATAAAAGCATTATATAATAAACCCAAAGCCTATATAAAATATGCTGGATACAAATCTGAAGCCTTTAATATCGAAAGAGGTACCCGACAGGGTTGCCCATTATCTCCCTTATTATTTGCCCTTATACTCGAACCCATGGCCCAATACATCAGAACAAACCAAACTATAACTGGCATTGAAGTAGGAGGTATTACACACAAACTATGTATATTTGCAGACGATATATTACTTTTTCTATCATCACCACAGGTCTCTGGTCCTAACTTAATACCAGCTCTTGATGGATTTGCAGCTCTATCCGGCCTTATGATTAATCCTAAGAAATGCCTAGTGCTTAATATTTCACTCACAAACATGGAACTGATCCCACCTAGGGCTGCACTCCCATTCACATGGGCAGAAAAATCAAACCCATATCTTGGAATTCATTTAACAGCATCTCATTCTGACTTATTCTCAACCAATTATCCTCCTGTATTAAGACAGATCACAAATCTAATAAAACAATGGTCGCAACTTCCTTTATCCTGGATAGGGAAGATTAATGCAATCAAAATGACTATTCTACCCAATTTGCTTTATCTATTCAGAGTCCTCACTATTCCAATTCCTTCCTATTTTTTGAGAATAGTACAAAAAAGAGCAACTTCGTTTATATGGGGCTCTTCTAAACCACGTATACCTATACACACACTACATCTTCCCAAAAATAAAGGAGGCCTGGGATACCCTAATTTTACTAACTACTACAGAGCAGCACATTTGGCCAGTCTGTCCAAATACCATGCAAAACAGGAAATCCCATTATGGGCATTTATAGAGGCTTCAGAAAATGACCCTCTATTAATATCAAATTTATTATGGCTTGATCCTAAAGACCGCTTTAAAATTCATAATCCCATAACTAAACACTTCTTATCTCTCTGGGATAAACTAAAAACCAAATATCAGTTACAATCTCCACACAATCCTCTCCTTTCTTTTATTAGAAATCCGGCCTTTTATCCGGCATGGATCTACCCAAATTCTTTTAAAGCTTGGACAACATCAGGCATTCAGACACTAAATGACTTCATAGCATCGAAATCATTCCTTTCATTCCCATCGCTTAGAGAAAAATATGATCTACCAAACTCTGAGATATTTAGATATCTCCAAATCAAAAATTTCTATACACCATTCCTAAAGGGGGATACACCATTATCCCAATTATCCATTTTTGAATCAATCTGTACAAAAGATCCATTTGCTAAAGGTACAATTTCATCACTTTATAATCAATTATATGGAGTAGCAAATCTTAATAGACCCTCTTACGTTCAGAGGTGGGAGGAGGACCTGGGACGAACTTTAGAAGACACGGACTGGTCTAACATATGGCTCACATCTAAGTCATCTTCACCCAACATCTTAGCACTGGAGACAAATTATAAAGTCCTAACTCGCTGGTACCTTGTACCCGCTAGAGTGGCAAAATATTCACCTAATACCTCAGCTCTTTGTTTTCGAGGATGCCCAGAAATAGGCACATATTTACACATATGGTGGACGTGCCCAGTAATCCAAACCTTCTGGAAGGAAGTCTTCGTGATTGCATCTAAAATATTTAAAAAAATAATACAACCAGATCCATATTTAACTTTACTTAATCTAAAACCGGAATGGTTAACACTCTCTCAATTCAAACTTATGATCCAACTAATAACGGCTGCAAAACAAACAGTGGCCAAGGCATGGAAATCTCCTACATTGGTACTAGCAGAAACAATTCACAGAATGAATAATACAATGTCCCATGCTAAGATGGTAGCCATCGATCAAAATCAAATTCCAAAATTTGAAAAACTTTGGCATCCTTGGATAAAACAACAGTTCCTGTCAAACTTCAATGACTCTGTCCTGTTGCCATGGTAACAGATTAAATGACTTACAGAGACACCCATTCTAAGGCTTCAAAGAGAACTAAAAAGAATAATAAACTGACGAGCGGGACAACCTTGTGGACCATACCTCTACCTTTCAACCCTTTTTCTTCTTTCTCTTTCCTTTTCTCCACCTTACGATTAAAGCTCATTATCAGAATTTATTTGACCTATATACACTCTACTTGTAAACAATATGTATAGTAGGTATAAATCATTTAAATACCTACAAAAGTAACTAAGGAAATTATATATATCTTTAATTTAGGTTTACATGAACCCGATGTTTAATATTTGAAATTCCATGATATTTACCTATATAAACCCTACTGTAAAACAATGAGCTTACTTTATAGATCCTTGTAAACTTACTTTATGTATCTTTATAACATTGTATACTCAATAAACTTCTTTTGACAAGGAGAAAAAAAGGGATGATGCCCTCCGCCATCGATCAAGCCAGAATACAGCAAATCCTGAAGGGGCTCTACGCTCTGACCCAGTCTGGCTCCAGCTGAAGACCTCTGTGGTTGTTATGTCCCTAAAATACCCTGACCCCATCAGAGTAGTGAGAGAAGAAGAGACCATGTTTGATGACAAGCAAGCAAATGTTCGTCCAGCCTCTACATCTTTAGTTGAAGTCAGGTCCGTAGCAACAGGGGAGCAAGACTCTGAAATAGCCGCCCTGAAATCTCAAATGGCACAGATAATGGAGATGATGACCCTATTGATAGCGAAAGTCAACAAACCAACCCAAGAAGGTATCACAGAGACAAGAGTGCCTCAGACTCCCATCTCCTACTATGAAGAGCGTCTGGAAAAGGTCCTGAAGAGACTCCATGACGCAGGTTTGAAGCTCTCCATGGAGAAGTGCCATTTTATCAACGGTTGGTCAACTACCTTGGCCATATCGTGACTGCCGATGGAGTGGCCATGCACCCTGGAAGCCGTCACCTCTTGGCCGAGACCCACTAATGTGACCGAGCTTAGGTCATTTCTGGGATTCTGCTCGTATCACCAGAGATTCATTGAGGGATTTGCTAAAATAACTTGCCCACTCAATGAGCTATTGAAAAGTGAAGAGCAAGACGATGATCCAGATTCAGTTAAGCCTGTAAAACCAGCAGTAGGGCCCAGGAAGCCCAAAAGAGTCCATCCAGGAACAGTGGACTGCCCAGTGTGAAGAGGCTTTTTGAAGTGGAGCCTGACAACTGCTTCAGTCTTGGCCTATGCAGACCCAGCTAAGCCGTACGACCTGCATGTAGATGCCAGCTGAGATGGATTAGGCAGGGTGCTGTATCAAGAGCATGATGGGCACTTAAGGCCTGTTGCCTATGTGAGTCGGAGTTTGGCACCCGCTGAGAAGAACTACCCCACACACAAGCTTGAGTTCCTAGCCTTGAAGTGGGAGGTAGTGGATAAACTGAGGGATTACCTATATGGAGCAGAGTTCATAATCAAGACCGACAATAATCCCCTCACATACCTACTCACTATCGCCAAGTTGGATGCCACGTGCCACATATGGTTGGCTGCCCTATCAGGGTTCACTTTCAGCCTGTAGTACCGACCAGGGAACAAGGATGCAGATGCTTTGTCGAGAAGACCCCACTGTTCCCAAAACTCCCTGGAAGAATCAACCCAGCTGACCCCTAAAGGGGTGAGAGCCCTTTGTCAAGGAGTGGAACAGCAAGTAAGAGGTGGAGCCAGGGCTGAGGAAATTGGAGTGTCAGCTGCTGGGGTGCCCAGATGCTATTACAACATCACTCAAGTCAGGAATGAAGGTCTGCCCAAGCTTTCCAAAAAAGGCCTGCGTAGGGACCAGTTGGAAGATCCCCTCTGTATCTTGGCATTAAAGGCCTTAGAGAGCCAACGCCCTGACTTGCTCCTTACTGACTCCCTAAAAGAGGGCTGTTTATTGTACGGAGAGTGGGATCGGTTGCAGCTGCAACAAGGGGTGGTCTACCGAAGGGGCCCCTCTGAAGATCCTGAAGAGAAATGGCAGTTGTTCCTACCAGAAAAACATCAGGAGACAGTGTTAATTGCTTTACATGGCCATCATGGCCATTTAGGGTCCGAGAGGACTTTCCAACTGGTGAGGGACAGATTCTATTGGCCCCACATGTGGGCTGAAGTCAAGGGCTACTGCCACTCTTGCCTCAGATGTATCCCAAGGAAGACTTTGCCTCAACGAGCCGCCCCAATGGGCCACCTCCAGAGCCAAGGACCATTGGAGCTGGTGTGCATTGACTTTCTGTGCTTGGAGTCTGATCTAAGTGGGCAGGGAAAATGTCCTGGTGATTACCGACCATTTCACCATTATGCCCAGGCATTTCCCACAAAGGATCAACAGGCATTCACGGTGGCCAAAATCCTAGTAGAGAAATTCTTTGTACATTATGGCCTGCCCCAGCGTATCCACTCCAACCAAGGGAGAGACTTCGAGAGCCACCTCATTAAGAGACTTTTAGATTTGCTGGGCATCAAGAAATCTAGAACCACGCCGTACCATCCCCAAGGAGATCCTCATCCAGAGAGATTCAAAAGAACTCTTTTGAATATGCTGGGAACTTTAACTTCAGAGCAAAAGCAACACTGGAGCAAGCATATAGCAGCTATTGTGCATGTTTACACTGCAAATGATGCCACAGGATACTCTCCTTATCGCTTGATGTTTGGGCGAGAGGCCCGGCTGCCAGTAGATCTAGCTTTCGGCACATCTCCGGACCATACCTCAGCAACTTCCCACAGAGGGTATGTGGACCGGCTGCGGAGAAGCCTGAAGACTGCCTATGATAAGGCTCAAGCTGCTTCAGATACCCAAGAACAGAGGAACAAAAGAAATTTTGACCTCGGGGTGGGAGTACAGGACTTACAACCAGGCGATAGAGTACTGCTGAGAAATCTAGATGTACCTGGGAAACACAAATTGGCTGATCGCTGGAAGTCACAGCCCTATGTGATCTGCAAACAACTCCCAGGACTGCCCCTGTACCAGATTCAGCCAGAGGGATGCACAGGCCCACTAAAGACTTGGCATCGCAATCATCTTTTGCCTCTGTCGGAGGCAGTCCATCTACCACCGCAGCAAGATTCACTGTCCATATCCACCACCTCTCAGAGGCCCCGACCAGTGACTAGATCTCAGTCTGTGCCTCTTGCTGTAGATGATGAGGACAGCAAAGTTGAAGAGATGGGAATAGACTGGTTGTGGCCATCTCCCACACCAAAGATTGATACCACCCTTTTTCCTTATCCCACGGTGACAGACAGTGTAGTTCTCCTACCAGAGGCCCCCGAGTTTGTGCCGCAGGACAGATCTTCAGAAGATCTGGAAGACCCCCAATCTTCCTTGTTAGAAACAGACACCGAGGGTTCTTCCTTCGTTGAAGCTGAAATGCAGGAAGCTGTATTGCAAGAAACCGAGATACAGGAAGCTGAAGTGGATGTGCAGGAGGAAGAAGTGGCCGTGGAGGAAGACTATACCAGTGTAGCACCAGAACCTAAAGAACAGAGAGCGAAGAGAGTTATTCAACCACCCAAGAGACTAACCTATGACATTCTGGGTGAATGCTCCGATGAGATTTGTCTTACTTCAAAAAGGACTCCTGAAATGCCTGGTCCTTTCACCGCTGATTTGGTAGAGGATAACCCCATCTCACCCCCCGGCACATCTATACAGGACACTTCGGTGTCAGTAGCAAGTGGACAGAGCAGTCTCCCTCCTTGTGACAGTTGCTGGGAGGCTCCTCTGTCAGTCCTGTGTCATGGTATGAACCGTTTGAGTTTAAACTCCTCTTATGATAATGGAACTTATTTGTTGTCACGTGTGCATTAACCTATTTTTTTTCCACTTGTATGTAAAAGCATGTAACAGGTCACAAACTTTGACTGTCTTTGGGGACCAAAGATTTCAAGTGGGGGGAGTATGTAACGCAGGGGTTGTGACCAAAGTTATCATGCTAAACAATGTGTTGTTCCCTAAATAAGGGTTTGGCTCTCTCTAGTGGCCACTAAAACTTGTCAGGGCCTTTTCTTTATTTTAGAAGCAAACAGTTATGCATTGTGGGATTGGTAGTTAAATGAGGAAGTGACTCATGTGCTTAAATCAGTCTGGGAACTACTGATCCACAATGCTCAGTTCACTGACCCACAATGCCAAGCCACAGAACAGCCTACTGGGTAAGCAGATAAAAGGACAGCGTGGCCATTTTTCGGCCTCTTGGGATGACATTCAGCAGCCAGCAAGGAGGTCTGTGTTGTGTGACCAAAAGATCGTGGCCTGCACGGCGCGGAGCAGGATCGCCAGCCTCTGAGGGATTCCAGAGTACAGCCCTGCCAACTTAGCTGTGGATCGGTGTGCAGTCCAGGACATCTGAAAGTTCCTGCAACCCAGCTAACCGGAGGAGCGGTACAGATGGCGGCGACATCTTTCATCAGACTGGGACAGCCTAGGAAGTGAGTCTGGATGGAGCCTTACAGCCCTGGGTCTATTGTGGTGAGAAAGGAACCTGCCTATTTCAGTAGCGTACATTAGTGGAGTGTGTTATCCACAGACTGCTGGTGAGACTTGTAGTCCCACAGAAGTGATCTCACTTATCCACAGGCTGCATACAGTTGAACTTTAGGATTTGTTTCTCTGTGCTATAAATTCAATACTGAATTACACCCACTGCTAAGGAGGAAGTATTATAAGTGCCTTATACTTGCAAGTACACAATTACCAGCGCATCATTTATCCTACAGTTTGCTTTCTACTTGTTTCCTTGTTTGGATTTACAAATACTGCAGTCTAATACCATAAGCTAGCTGAAGATTCTGAAGACAATGAACTTTTATCATCTTCTACAAAGCATTGCAGTTTACTTTGCATTTAGAACAATGCATTACAACCTAGGGGGAGCCCTTGAGTACAGGATGTATATATTGCATTGTACTGTTGCATGTGCATGACATTATACTGCAGCCTATGGTGATAATTGAATCCACAGTTTCACATATACATGGACTGTTATCTATTGTCACGTATTACCTCTGAGTTATCACACTGCGTATTGTTTATGCTTAATCGCATTGTTCTCATGTCAAATTTCCATTCCAGTAAACTTTCTGAATGGTTAATTGATATCCTGTGTGAGTCTCTATCTATTATTACAGCTGATGAAGTGACTTATTCCAAGGTTACGGTAAATATACTGTGTAGTGTATCATTACTGTGTTTTTTCTTTACTGCTGGGTCCCACACTTATATCATACAGGTGTGCCAGAGGGGTCGAGACTGTTCTTGCGGTTGAGAGGCAGGGTGCAGAATCAAACATTCATCAGCAGCTCCTACGGGGGGGAAGTGCTACAATAGTAAAAACAATAGTAACTCACATGGGAGAAAGTAAGGAAAAATGCAGTGTCGTGGGACACTATATGTATGTCCTTTTCCCATCCATAGGTCTTCTATGTTGGCCAAACCGCTGCCTTAAAGGGCAAATGGTGCAGCCAACATAGATCAGCCCACAGGGGTACGTGAGTCCATAAACCACAAAATCTGATGAACAGTTATAGAGATTGTCCAGCTGATGGTTTTAACCTGACTAACCTAACCTGACTATAGGCTATCAATGCTACCGGACCACTACCTATCCAAGTGGCTGTCGGAAGCCTATCCTGACGCTACCCTGAACTGTTTACCGTTCCCTAGGCTAATACTAACTAGGTACCTCCCCAGACCAAAAAGGGACACTGTTGCTTGTAACCACACCCTGAGTATGAAAGGGTTTAAAGCCGTTTAGGACATTCCAATTAGCAACAAGAAACCCATACAAATAATTCTCCCCCAAGTACGAGACGAGACTCTGTATTGAGGGTCAAACAGGAATCAGACTTTAGGGTAGTCGGAAAATGGTGCCTTCTGCTTCCCTTATGGCTACAGTGTCTCTGGTGTGTTGGCTCTCTGGGATGAGGTTCTTCTGTAGTAGAGTCATGGTGGCGCCAGTATCACATAGACCATTGGCTACCTTTCCATTAACCCGGAAAGTCTGCCTGTGTTGCTGTCTGTTGTCCCGGTTAACTGTTTGTACTGGACCAGCCTCGTGCAGGACGCCCCAATGTTCTTCCTCCTCAACGCAGTGAGTCGCAGGCATGGATGTGCGGGGATTCCCCCCTTCTGGCTTTCTCCATGACTGGGACTGCCTGGCTGGATTTAACCTGCCATTCAGCAGCCAGTAAGGAGGTCTGTGTTGTGTGACCAAAAGATCGTGGCCTGCACGGCGCGGAGCAGGATCGCCAGCCTCTGAGGGATTCCAGAGTACAGAGTACTCTGTGGGCACCCGGTGTAGGGCACATTGCTGTTCAAAATCGGCAAGGTACCCATCAATCTCTGTTTCGGTTTCGATGAAATTTTTAAAAGCAGCAAAATGTACTTTTCTCCCTTCAGTTGGTGCTGCTGTGACTCCTGCTGCTGCAGCACCTCTTTGCTGTAGCCAATTTGCCTCCACAGCCTCTAAAACTCGGTCTATAATCTCCGCTGTAGGGTTAAGGCCATAATGTGCCAGTCTTATGTTAACAGCCCAGTCGAAACTTGCCTCTTCGGGTATCCTGTCTGTTACACTGGGCCTTTCGGTTTTGTTGGGTCTTTTGGCTCTATCCAGTTCGACTAGTTCCTGCGATAATGTCCCTCTTCTTACGGTTGTTGCCCGGTCGGCATCGGTTCTCCAGTAAGTCCTTGAGGGTAGAGGGCTTTAACCATTCATACTGTGCTTCCATTGGCCTGTGTAATCTTGTAGCTGTCCTTCTGGGCTGTTGGAATGGTCCCACTGCTTGCCACCACTTGTAACGACACCCCGAGTATGAAAGGGGTTAAAGCCTTTTTATTCCATTTCCATTCCATTTCCAAACACAAAGGCAGCTACCGAACACTTCAATCAGCCGAACAAGGAACCCATACGAATAATTCTCCCCCCAAGTACGAGACGAGGCTCTGTATTGAGGGTCAAACAGGAATCAGACTTTATTTTGAGATCTCACACAAATATATACAGCAGGATGAAAATACAACCTGTAACCAAAAACCTAATTAACATGAGCTAATTATCTAATCCTTTAGACAGCCTAGGTGACTCAGAGACATGACCTTTAGGACAGACTTCACGTCTCCTAGCTCACCGACTATACAATACAGATTATCATACATCTCAACACAGAACTCCTTCATACAATTGCAGGGTTAATTAGCACAATGGATGAAAGACTCTTAGAAGCTGTGACAAGTCATACTAGATTAATTTACATTTTAGCAGGCACAGGTGAGTTCATTAGCACACTTAATAATAGGTGAAGGGAAAGCTGCCTCAGACAAGATTAACATGATTGACTTATCCAGACAAAAGCAACATCGTTAAGCAATAGACGGTCTGTCTCTTACATTGAACTTCCTGGAATGCCCATATTAGGAGTTATACTTCCTGGTCAAAGACCTCACAGTGTACAAGGGGATAAAATCTTCTGATTTCTTGAGAGTAGGGATGAGTCGAACACCCCCTTGTTCGGTTCGCACCAGAACATGCGAACAGGAAAAAAGTTTGTTTGAACACGCGAACACCGTTAAAGTCTATGGGACACGAACATGAATAATCAAAAGTGCTAATTTTAAAGGCTAATATGCAAGTTATTGTCATAAAAAGTGTTTGAGGACCTGGGTCCTGCCCCAGGGGACATGGATCAATGCAAAAAAAAGTTTTAAAAATGGCCGTTTTTTCAGGAGCAGTGATTTTAATAATGCTTAAAGTCAAACAGTAAAAGTGTAATATCCCTATAAATTTCGTACCTGGGGGGTGTCTATAGTATGCCTGTAAAGGGGCGCATGTTTCCTGTGTTTAGAACAGTCTGACAGCAAAATGACATTTTGAAGGAAAAAACTCATTTAAAACTACCCGCGGCTATTGCATTGCCGACAATACACATAGAAGTTCATTGATAAAAACGGCATGGGAATTCCCCAAAAGGGGAACCCCGAACCAAAATTAAAAAAAAAAAATGACGTGGGAGTCCCCCTAAATTCCATACCAGGCCCTTCAGGTCTGGTATGGATATTAAGGGGAACCCCGGCCAAAATTAAAAAAAAAAAAAGACGTGGGGTTCCCCCTAAATTCCATACCAGACCCTTCAGGTCTGGTATGGATTTTAAGGGAACCCCGCGCCAAAAAAAAAAATGGCGTGGGGTCCCCCCAAAAATCCATACCAGACCCTTATACAAGCACGCAACCTGGCAGGCCACAGGAAAAGAGGGGGGGACGAGAGTGCGCCCCCCCCCTCCTGAACCGTACCAGGCCACATGCCCTCAACATTGGGAGGGTGCTTTGGGGTAGCCCCCCAAAACACCTTGTCCCCATGTGGATGAGGACAAGGGCCTCATCCCCACAACCCTGGCCGGTGGTTGTGGGGGTCTGCGGGCGGGGGGCTTATCGGAATCTGGAAGCCCCCTTCAACAAGGGGACCCCCAGATCCCGGCCCCCCCTGTGTGAAATGGTAAGGGGGTACTTACCCCTACCATTTCACTAAAAAACTGTCAAAAATGTTAAAAATGACAAGAGACAGTTTTTGACAATTCCTTTATTTAAATGCTTCTTCTTTCTTCTATCTTCCTTCATCTTCTGGTTCTTCTGGCTCTTCTGGCTCTTCTGGTTCTTCCTCCGGCGTTCTCGTCCAGCATCTCCTCCGCGGCGTCTTCTATCTTCTTCTCCTCGGCCCGCTCCGCACCCATGGCATGGGAGGGAGGCTCCCGCTCTTCTCTTCTTATTTTCTTCTCTTCTTCTCTTCTTCTCTTCTTCATTTTCTTCTCCGGGCCGCTCCGCATCCATGCTGGCATGGAGGGAGGCTCCCGCTGTGTGACGGCGCTCCTCGTCTGACAGTTCTTAAATAACGGGGGTGACCCCGCCCCTCTCTGACGCAAGGTGACTTGACGGGACTTCCCTGTGACGTCACGGGGAATGCCACAGGGAAGTCCCGTCATGTCTCGTGCGTCAGAGGGGGGCGGGGTCACCGGGTGGCCCCGTCCCCCATTATTTAAGAACTGTCAGACGAGGAGCGCCGTCACACAGCGGGAGCCTCCCTCCATGCCAGCATGGGTGCGGAGTGGCCCGGAGAAGAAAATAGAAGACGCCGCGGAGGAGATGCTGGACGAGAACGCCGGAGGAAGAACCAGAAGAGCCAGAAGAACCAGAAGAACCAGAAGATGAAGGAAGATAGAAGAAAGAAGAAGCATTTAAATAAAGGAATTGTCAAAAACTGTCTCTTGTCATTTTTAACATTTTTGACAGTTTTTTTAGTGAAATGGTAGGGGTAAGTACCCCCTTACCATTTCACACAGGGGGGGGCGGGATCTGGGGGTCCCCTTGTTAAAGGGGGCTTCCAGATTCCGATAAGCCCCCCACCCGCAGACCCCCACAACCACCGGCCAGGGTTGTGGGGATGAGGCCCTTGTCCTCATCAACATGGGGACAAGGTGTTTTGGGGGGCTACCCCAAAGCACCCTCCCAATGTTGAGGGCATGTGGCCTGGTACAGTTCAGGAGGGGGGGGGCGCACTCTCGTCCCCGCCTCTTTTCCTGTGGCCTGCCAGGTTGCGTGCTCGGATAAGGGTCTGGTATGGATTTTTGGGGGAACCCCACGCCGTTTTTTTTTGTTTTTTTTGGCGCGGGGTTCCCCTTAAAATCCATACCAGACCTGAAGGGTCTGGTATGGAATTTAGGGGGACTCCCACGTCATTTTCTTTTTAAATTTTGGGTCGGGGTTCCACTTTGGTGAATTCCCATGCCGTTTTTATCAATGAACTTCTATGTGTATTGTCGGCAATGCAATAGCCGCGGGTAGTTTTAAATGAGTTTTTTCCTTCAAGATGTCATTTTGCTGTCAGACTGTTCTAAACACAGGAAACATGCGCCCCTTTACAGGCATACTATAGACACCCCCCAGGTATGAAATTTAAAGGGATATTACACTTTTATTGTTTGACTTTAAGCATTATTAAAATCACTGCTCCTGAAAAAACGGTCGTTTTTAAAACTTTTTTTTGCATTGATCCATGTCCCCTGGGGCAGGACCCGGGTCCCCAAACACTTTTTATGACAATAACTTGCATATTAGCCTTTAAAATTAGCACTTTTGATTTCTCCCATAGACTTTTAAAGGGTGTTCCGCGGCATTCGAATTTGCCGCGAACACCCCAAATTGTTCGCTGTTCGGCGAACTTGCGAACAGCCAATGTTCGAGTCGAACATGAGTTGAGTCGAAGCTCATCCCTACTTGAGAGATATTGTTAATGAATATTACTGTCCCATTTGAAGTAATCCAATCATATTCTCATGGTTCATTATTTTCTTGGTCCCCTTGCGCCCAAAAGTGACTCCCATCACATTGCTTAACCACTTCAGCCCCGGAAGAATTTACCCCCTTCCTGACCAGAACACTTTTTGCGATTCGGCACGGCGTCCCTTTAACTGACATTTGCGCGGTCGTGTGACGTGGCTCCCAAATAAAATTGACGTCCTTTTTTCCCACAAATAGAAATTTCTTTTGGTGGTATTTGATCACCCCTTCAGTTTTTATTTTTTGTGCTATAAACAAAAAAGAGCGACAATTTTGAAAAAAACGCATTATTTTTTACATTTTGCTATAATAAATATCCCCCAAAAATATATAAAATAACATTTTTTTCCTCAGTTTAGGCCGATATGTATTCTTCTACATATTTTTGGTAAAATAAAAATCGCAATAAGCGTTTATTGATTGGTTTGCGCAAAGGTTATAGCGTTTACAAAATAGGGGATAGTTTTATGGCATTTTTATTAATAATTTTTTTTTTACTAGTAATGGCGGTGATCAGCGATTTTTATCGTGACTGCGACATTATGGCGCACACATCATACATTTTGACACATTTTTGGGACCATTGTCATTTATACAGCAATCAGTGCTATACAAATGCACTGATTCCTGTGTAAATGACACTGGCAGTGAAGAGGTTAACCACTAGGGGGCAGGGAGGGGTTAAGTATTTCCTGGGGAATGTTTCTAACTGTAGGGGCTGTGTGTGGCACGTCACTGATCTCTGCTCCCGATCACAGGGAGCAGAGATCAGTGACACTGTCACTAGGCAGAACGGGGAGATGCATGTTTACATTAGCATCTCCCCGTTCGTCCTCTCCATTAGGCGATCGCGGGTGACCCTGCGGTGATCAAGTCCTCGGGACCCGTGACCCACCTCACGGAGGTCCTGGCCGGTGCAGAATAGCCCAAGTATATTTCAGTATGCAAATAGAAAGTTTCAGTGATTTAGAGAAGCATCTGACAGCTATCTCTGATTCCCACACAGTGCTCACACAGGAGTGACAGTAATATAACAAACAGTGAGCTACACAGTGCAGTAACACTTGCCTATTGTCCCTTTTCAGCCTGGAAGAATACAACACAAAATCAGCCTCCAGCACCTCCTGGCTTTCTCAGCATGTGGCTGGCCACTCCCTCCTTTCACTTCCTGTAAGACATCCACATATATAGCCTTGAAGTGTTTCCTGACCCTTAAGCAGGGGAAGGAAACAACAGGAAAAATCTGTTTGTAACAAGAACTCTATTGTAGGTACCAGGCATGAATGTAAACAACCTCACAGACAGTGTACAAAAGAACACTTCCCTACAAGAGGCACATTACGCACCTGCCATTGCAGAAGTTGGAAGATTGAGAGATATGGGGCATTGGGGCCCAAAATTTCCCTTATGATGGGTATTTACCAGTGAAGCTGACCATTGACCCTTCCGTGGCTGGAAGAACAGAGACGTTTGACACACTGGCAGTGGTCTGTCCTCGCCCACCAGGGGCCAGCAAGAGTTCCCTGATAATAAGGATCAATACTGATCTTGTCAGAAGGCTGTTGACACCTCTAGTTCTGGAGCCTGACACTTCTACTACGGGTGTACACCCCATGCTCAGACAAGCCTTCCAGCGACTTGTGCAAGAACAGAAGGCCCCAGCTGAAGGTGTGGAGAAAATATGTAGCCTGGACTGGCGTGAGAAGGTGTTACAGCCTGGTGAGGTGGCTTGTTTATGAGCATCTGTTAAGCTAAATTGGAAGCAACCAGGCCGTTTCATCGTCCTTGAAGCGATAGCCAGAGAGAAGTCACGGTAGTGGAGATAATTCCAAAAGTGGTTCTTAACTAGGGATGAGCTTCGAGTTCGAGTCAAACTCATGTTCGACTCGAACATCAGCTGTTCGCCAGTTCGCCGAACAGCGAACAATTTGGGGTGTTCGCGGCAAATTAGAAAGCCTATGGGAGAAATCAAAAGTGCTCATTTTAAAGGCTAATATGCATGGTATTGTCATAAAAAGTGTTTGGAGACCTGGGTCCTGCCCCAGGGGACATGGATCAATGCAAAAAAAGTTTTAAAAACGGACGTTTTTTCGGGAGCAGTGATTTTAATAATGCTTAAAGTCAAACAATAAAAGTGTAATATTCCTTTAAATTTTGTACCCGGGGGGGTCTATAGTATGCCTGTAAAGGGGCGCATGTTTCCTGTGCTTAGAACAGTCTGACAGCAAAATGACATTTCAAAGGAAAAAAGTCATTTAAAACTACTCGCGGCTATTAATGAATTGCCGGTCCCGAGTCTCCCGACAATACACATAGAAGATCATTGATAAAAATGGCATGGGAATTCCCCACAGGGGAACCCCGAACCAAAATGTAAAAAAAAATGACGTGGGGGGTCCCTCTAAATTCAATACCAGGTCCTTCAGGTCTGGTATGGATTTTGAGGGGAACCCCGCGCCAAAATAAAAAAAAAAATTGGCGTGGGGTCCCCCCAGAAAGCCATACCAGACCCTTATCCGAGCACGCAACCTGGCAGGCCGCAGGAAAAGAGGGGGGACGAGAGAGCGACCCCCCCTCCTGAACCGTACCAAGCCACATGCCCTCAACATTGGGAGGGTGCTTTGGGGTCCCCCCTAAAGCACCTTGTCCCCATGTTGATGAGGACAAGGGCCTCATCCCCACAACCCTGGCCGGTGGTTGTGGGGGTCTGCGGGCGGGGGGGCTTATCAGAATCTGGAAGCCCCCTTTAACAAGGGGACCCCCAGATCCCGGCCCTCCCCCCTGTGTGAAATGGTAAGGGGGTACAAAAGTACCCCCACCATTTCACAAAAAAACTGTCAAAAATGTTAAAAATTACAAGAGACAGTTTTTGACAATTCCTTTATTTCTTCTATCTTCTTTCTTCTAACTTCTTTCTTCCTTCATGCTTCGGTTTCTTCCTCCATCTTCTTCCTCTTCTGGTTCTTCTGGTTGTTATGGTTCTTCTGGTGTTCTCGTCCAGCATCTTCCTCCGCGGCGCCTCTTTGTCTTCATCTTCTTTTCTTCATCTTCTTCTCGGGCCGCTACGCATCCATGATTGGATGGCAGGCTCCCGCATCTCCTCTTCTGACGGTTCTTATATAATGGAGGGTGGGGCCCGTCCCCCTCTGACGCACGGGGACTTCCCTGTGACGTCATTTTTAACATTTTTGACAGTTTTTTGTGAAATGGTAGGCCCTTACCATTTCACACAGGGGGGAGTGCCGGGATCTGGGGGTCCCCTTGTTAAAGGGGGCTTCCAGATTCCGATAAGCCCCCCGCTCGCAGACCCCCACAACCACCGGCCAGGGTTGTAGGGGTTGAGGCCCTTGTTCTCATCAACATGGGGACAAGGTTCTTTAGGGGGGACCCCAAAGCACCCTCCCAATGTTGAGGGCATGTTGCCTGGTACAGGTCAGGTGGGGGGGTGCTCTCTCGTCCCCCCCTCTTTTCCTGTGGCCTGCCAGATAGCGTGCTCGGATAAGGGTCTGGTATGGATTTTTGAGGGGACCCCACGCCAATTTTTTTTTAAATTTTGGTTCGGGGTTCCCCTGTGGGGAATTCCCATGCCGTTTTTATCAATGAACTTTTATGTGTATTGTCGGGAGACTCGGGACCGGCAATTCATTAATAGCCACGAGTAGTTTTAAATTACTTTTTTTCCTTTAAAATGTCATTTTGCTGTCAGACTGTTCTAAGCACGGGAAACATGCGCCCCTTTACAGGCATACTATGAACACCCCCAGGTATGAAATTTAAAGGAATATTACACTTTTATTGTTTGACTTTAAGCATTATTAAAATCACTGCTGCTGAAAAAACTGCCGTTTTTAAAACTTTTTTTTGCATTGATCCGTGTCCCCTGGGGCAGGACCCGGGTCCCAAAACATTTTTTAGGACAATAACATGCATATTAGCCTTTAAAATGAGCACTTTTGATTTCGAACGTTCGAGTCCCAAAGACTTCAATGGGGTTCTAAAGTTCTTGCGAAGTTTTGGTCTGTAAGCAAGTTCTGGTGCGAACCGAACCGGGGGGTGTTTGGCTCATCCTTATTCTTAACTAAGGTGTTGCAAAAAAGTCACAGGAGGATCTTGGTTAGTGTTGGCAACATAACGGCCTCCCCTGTGAAGATGTTGGCTTGGATGTTGCTGGACAAGTGAACCTGGCCACCCCAGTCTCACCATCTGATTTAGTTGGAGGGAGCGAAGGATGAAATCCCTGTTAAGGAATTCTACCTAAAGAATATTCCACTCCCACCTGAATGGAAGAAAAGGGCCAAGAGTCAGATCCTAAGATGACAGGTTGAATTCTCCAAGAGTGAGTTTGATGTAGGGTGCGCAAGAAGTGCTTAACAATGGATCTGTCTTAAAGAAGATAAGCCATTCCAAGAAAGAGTCTGACGGATTCCTTCAGGGGACTTGAAGGACCTGCCTGAACAACTGGCAGAACTGAAGAGAGCAGGTATCACCAGAGAGTCTTTGAGTCCATACATTTCCACGATAGTGGTGGTACGGAAGAAGAATGGGTCTCTGAGGTTGTACATCGACTATCGGATGCTGAACTGAAGAACCATTTCCGACCAATATATCACCCCAAAGATAGAAAATGCCCTGCAGAGCCTGCCAGGGGTAAAATGGTTCAGGGTTCTGGATTTGAAAAGTGGGTATTATCAAATCCTCATGCACCCTGAGCATTGGGAGAAGACAGCTTTTTTTTTAATACAAACACTTTTATTGAGAGGTATAAAAAAACAATACAAAAAGTACCAGTAATCAGGATGCAATCCATATATGAGAACACAAAAACAGCATAAATGGTATAGATGTTAGGCACTCAATCTATGGTACACAATACAATTTAGCATCTATAGACGATGCATACAATCATTCTTGGACTATAAAGGGTATAGTTTAATGCAATTGCAAAGTATATCATAATTTTTCCAACTTCATGATACAGGAGATGGTTAGAGGTAGGGATGAGCCGAACACCCCCCGGTTCGGTTCTCACCAGAACCTGCGAACGGACCGAAAGTTTGCACGAACTTTAGAACCCCATTAAAGTTTATGGACTCGAACATTCAAAATCAAAAGTGCTCATTTTAAAGGATAATATGCATGGTATTGTCCTAAAAAGGGTTTGGGGACCCGGGTCCTGCCCTAGGGGACATGTATCAATGCAAAAGAAAGTTTTAAAAACAGCCGTTTTTTCGGGAGCAATGAATTTAATAATGCTTAAAGTGAAAAAAAAGTGAAATATTCCTTTAAATATCGTACCTGGGGGGTGTCTATAGTATGCCTGTAAAGTGGCGCGTGTTTCCCGTGTTTAGAACAGTCCCTGCACATAATGACATTTTTAAAGGAATAAAAGTAATTTAAAACTGCTTGCGGCTTTAATGTAATGTCGGGTCCCGGCAATATGGATGAAAATCAGTGAGACAAACGGCATGGGTACCCCCCAGTCCATTACCAGGCCCTTTGGGTCTTGTATGGATATTAAGGGGAACCCCGCACACAAATTAAAAAAAGAAAAGGTGTGGGGCCCTCAGGCCCTATATACTCTTAACAGCAGTATACAGGCGGTGCAAACAAGACAGGGACTGTAGGTTTGTTGTTAAGTAGAATCTGTTTGTAATTTTGAACTGGTACATTTTTAACGTGTTTAGCTCCAGCAAAAAAATCTATTTTTAAGCTTTTTGGAAAACATAGGGAAGGGTTATCACCCCTGTAACATTTGTTTTGCTGTCTGTGCACCTCTTCAGAAGATTTCACCTAACTTTCTGTCCCAATGACAAATGTTTTTGAAAATTTGGGGTTTTTAGTGAGGAGACATGTTTTTCCCATATTAACTCTTACAGGAGAGAATTTCCCTAACTAGGGGTAGATTTCATCTCACCTTCCTGTTGTCTCCTTCGGTTTGCAAGTAGGAGTTGTTTGTAAGTTGGATGTTTGAAAGTAGGGGCCTGCCCTATACACTCTGCAGAAATTGGGGCCTTAGGTGTTGGTGTTGCCACAACACTGTAAGCCCTCACAGTTACTCTTGGTGGGTGCAGGAACGGGCCCTGCTGTGAAATGTTAGATCAATAATTGTAATTACATGCCATTGTTGAACAGGGGCAGAAAAATTGGGGCTTTGGTGGTGGTGGTGGTGCTGGTGCCACAACACTGTAAGTCCTCACAGTTACTCTTGGTGGGCGCTGGAACAGGCCCTGCTGTGAAATATTATATCAAGATATGTAATTGTAATCCTGTGGGTATAATTGAGAAATCGGCGCCACTACTCAGAATACCGCCACTGCGCCTCTGGATAGATGAAAAATATATGGAAGCTGCCACTTAAAAAGATCAAATATAAAAGCTGAATTTTAACTACTGATCAATCTGGGATAATGACACAAAGTCAAAATAGCGGCACTAAATGTTTGGGCACAAGGAGGATTTAATCTCATAAAGTGATATGTGATTCAAAATTTACAAAAGAAAGTATAACTGACATGTACTAAAATATAATAAATGCTAAAGCATTAAAGTGTAAGTAAACCCTACTATCGTTTCTAACCAAGGAAGCTGCCCTCTTTGCCTCTGTTTAATCAACAACTGCCATGATGCTGCACATGTGATCAGTCATGACACCAGCCATTGGCTGGTTTGACAGTTTGGTTGAGAGCACAACCAATGGGAGTGTTACATTTCCAGCACATGCCGGAAAAGTAACTGTTTTATGGATGGGTTTACTTCCGCTTTAAATTGACAAATAACACTAAACACCCTGTGACAAGTGAAGTGATATGATGTGACTAGTGAAGCCACAAAAGAACAAAAAAAATGACACAAAATATAGAAAAATAAAGTCCATAAAATATTGTAGAAGATCTATAGTCGATGTGAAGATCTCTTAATCCATTCACCACACCAATGTGTCTGTGATTCCACTCCCCTAAAGAAACGCACCCACTGAATTCCAATGCCTACATTCTCATGTTAGGCTACAACACATTTAAACCACATGGATAGGGTTTTAGAGCAAGCAACCAAACTCCAGCCGTGCATCTCATATAATCTCCACATGTGAATAAAGAAAGTGTACCAATAGTGTAATACCGTAAAAAAGCTTTAATGAAAACACTAAACAGCCTCCAAGATTTAAACTCACATGGTACAAGTTAAAAGACAGCAAAAGTGACTGAGGTAAGCCTTTCAAAGCTTCCAGGTGTGCAAGCATAAAGTTGAATCTCACCCCTCCCTTGGTCCTGGATCTAAACCTTCTCGTCAACTGGTGTGTTAAGCAACGTCCTGCCTCAATGATGTTGATTGCCGTACAGCTACGCCCCCGACATGTTTCGTCACAGGGACTTACTCATGGGATTGGCTGAACGGCACGACAATCAATCCTTATATATTCTAGTAGTAAGTGGAGCGCAGCTCACTGAACAGCGCATGTAATTACATGCACCTGTTGAACAGGGACAGAAGAATTGGGCCTTTGGTGGTGGCGGTGGTGGTGTTGCCACAACACTGTAAGCCCTCACAGTTACTCTTGGTGGGCGCAAGAATGGGCTCTGCTGTGAAATATTAAATCAAGAATTGTAATTACATGTCCCTGTTGAACAGGGGCAGAAAAATTGAGCCTTAGGCACTGGTGCCTTAACACTGCAACCCCTCACAGATACTCTAGTTGGAGCGCAGGAATGAGCCCTGCTGCAAAGTATTGCATCAAAAATTGTAATTACACGCCCCTGTTTAACAGGGGCTGAAAAATTGGGCCTTAGCCACTGGTGGTGGCGCCCGGGACCAAAAATGTCCTTACAAGCTATCAGCATGATCATTGAGGAGGAAGAGAATAATCACTCAGCATAACAGGATAGTCACTCAGCATCAGCATAGGCAGTCTTTGAAGGGATCTGAGATTTCAAAAAAAATTATTCGGTTACATCAGCATCAGGTGCCTGGTAGCTGGTGGTGATCCAAGACTGATTCATTTTTATGAAGGTCAGTCGATCGACCGAGTCGGTGGACAGGCACACCCTGTGATCGTTTACGAAGCCTCCAGCAGCACTGAATGTGCGCTCCGAATGAACGCTAGATGCAGGACAGGCCAGTAGCTCAATTGCATACTGTGCAAGCTCTGGCCAGTGATCCATCCTTAAGACCCAGTAACCCAGAGGATTTTCGGTGGGAAAGGTGTCCAAGTCAGATCTTGCCCCTAGGTATTCCTGCACCATGTAAAACAGACGCTGGTGATGGTTGCTGGAACTGATCATACCTTGGGGCTGTGGACTAAAAAATTGTCTGAATGCATCGGTCAGACGGCCACCTTCTCCACCGCTCCTTCTTTGACTGACCGAAGTCTCAGCAACACGTTGTCCAGGAACAGGAGTTTGTAACTTCCCAGTCTCTGGGAACGCATTGCACAGACCTTTCTGCAAGGCCTCCCGAAGATGTTTCATCCTCTGCTCCCTCTGCGACGGCAAGATAAGGTCTGCAACCTTACCCTTGTAACGTGGATCAAGGAGGGTTGCCAGCCAGTATTGATCCCTTTACTTGATACCACGAATACAAGGATCCATCCACAGGCTTTGCAGGATCAGGGAGGCCATGCAGCGTAGGTTTGCTGAGGCATTCGGTCCGGAGTCCTCTGGGTCACTAAGGACGAGATGATCCGCTGCCACCTCCTCCCAGCTATGTACAAGTCCATGGGTTTCTTGGGACTGTAAATGATCCCTTGAAGACTGCTGCTGATGCTGAGTGCAAGTGTCACGTACCTAGTAGGTTTTGAGCCCGAAGTGCATAGAGAGGCCTCCCCTACGGCTCCCACTCACGGCCCTCTGGAATGGGGACAGGGGGAAAAGGAGTAGGAGTGGTATGAGTGCCTGGCAAGATCAACAGTATGCCCAGAAGTCCAGGAGTAGTTAGGACCCAGGAACCTGTAACTGAAGAGAATGCTGGAGACTGGAACGCTGACTGGAGCCAGGAACAACAGCAGGTAAGCAGGCAGAAGACTGGAGTGCTGGACTGGAACCAGGAATGCAGGAGGCAAGTAGGCTGGAGACTGGAACGCTGACTGGAACCAGGAACAACAGCAGGTAAGCAGTCTGGAGACTGGGATGCTGGCTGGAACCAGGAACAACAGCAGGTAAGCAGGCTGGAAGCTGGAACGCTGGACTGGAACCAGGAACAACAGCAGGTAGCAGGCTGGAAACTGGAATGCTGGACTGGAACCAGGAACAACAGCAGGTAGGTAGGCAGGGATCAGGCAGAAGGATCGTCAGACAGGCCAGTGGTCGATATCAGGCAGACAGTAAAGGTACCAGGGATCAAACAGGAGAATGGTCTAAGCAAGCCGGGGGTCAGATGCAGTCAGATAGGTGGGATGGTCACAAACAGATAGCCGGGTCAAGTAACAGGTAGTCTCAGATCAGATCAGGTTTTGGCATACAGAACGCTGTAGAGCAGACAGCGGGGACTGAATGTGACAGGCAGGTTTAAATAGCCCACCTGGCGCCAACAGGGATGCGCGTGCGCACACCCGTGTGCTCGTGTGCGTGCGCAATGGCGCCCACAGTCTTGCACCAATGAGCCTGGGACGCCGATTACTGGCAGGATCTTCCTGACAGCAAGGCTCCACCTCCATGCTGACACAATCCTCCTCCTCGTCCTCTTCCTGTGTGATCAGCGGGCACGCAGGAACACTGTCTGGATAAAGGGGGCCTTGAGAGGTAAGGAAGTCCTCCTCTTCCTCCCTCTGTTCTGCCTCAAGTGCCCTGTCCATTATTCCACGCATCGTGTGCTCCAACAGGTGGACAAGAGGTACAGTGTCACTGATGCATGCGCTGACAGTGCTCACCATCCTCAAGGCCTCCTCAAATGTTGACAGGACAGTGCATGCATCCTTGATCATGGCCCACTGGTGTGGGAAAAAAAAAACAAGGTCCCCTGACCCTGTCCTGGTGCCATAGTCGCACAGGTACTCATTGATGGCCCTCTGCTGCGTGTGCAGCCGCTGCAGCATGGCCAACGTTGAGTTCCACCTGGTGGCATGTCACAGATTAGGCGGTTCTTGGGCAGGTTAAATTCCTTTTGGAGGTCAGCCAGCCGAGCACTGGCATTATATGACCTGCGGAAATGCACACAGACTTTCCTGGCCTGCCTCAGGACATCCTGTAAGCCTGGGTACCTGCCCAAGAACCGCTGCACCACCAAGTTAGGGACATGAGCCAAACAGGGCACATGGGTCAGTTGTCCCTGTCGGAGGGTGGAGAGGAGGTTGGTGCCATTGTCGCAAACCACCATACCTGCCTTAAGCTGGCGTGGTGTCAACCACCTCTGAACCTGCCCCTGCAGAGCTGACAGAATCTCTGCCCCAGTGTGGCTCCTGTCCCCCCCAGCACACCAGCTCAAGCACCGCATGGCATCTTTTTGCCTGCATGCTTGCGTAGCCCCTTGAACGCCAACAGAGCAACGCTGGTTCTGAAGACAAATCAGCACAGGAAGAGGCCATGGAGGAAGAAGAAGAGGAGGGGGTGGAGGAGAGAGGTGTGTCAGAATCACTACTAGTAGAATTTTGGAGGCGTGCTGGCGGAACAACCTCCAACACTACTGCACCCCGTCCTGCATCCTTCCCAGTTGCCAGAAGAGTCACCCAGTGCGCGGTGAAAGATAGGTAACGTCCCTGTCCATGCCTGCTGGACCATGAGTCAGCGGTAATATGCACCTTACCGCTGACCGCCCTGTCCAGCGAGGCCAAGACATTGCCTTCATTATGCCGGTAGAGAGCCGGAATCGCCTTCCGTGAGAAAAAGTGGCGTTTGGGATCCTGCCACTGAGGCACAGCACATTCCACAAACTCATGGAAGTGGGCAGAGTCTACCAACTGAAAAGGCAGCAGCTGAAGTGCTAGCAATTTAGCCAAGCTAGCATTCAACCACTGGGCATGTGGATGCCTGGGAGCGAACTTCTTTCGGCGGTGCAGCAGCTTTGTTCTTTGGTGTGGGTCTTTTAGGTACGCTTGCCAATGAACTGCATGGCAGGTCAACATATGTCAAGCATGGTCAAGCATGTGGTGCACAAGCGTGTGATGTTTTGGACACGTGAGATACGCTTGAGACATATGTTGCAAATAGCAGCAGTGGGATCTGATGCACTTGTCTCAAAAAAGGCCCACACCAAAGAATTTTTGGAATAACACGCAGAGACAGCACCACCCTGCACATGCGGAGCTCTGCGGTGTGATGCAGTCAGTGTGCTGCCCTTAAGCTGGACCCTGGAGGGCATCCTGCCTCATTGGTGATGTGCCTCCTCCTCCTCCTCCTCTCTCCTATCAGGCACCCACATGGAGCTAGTGACCTCATCATCCCCTCCCTCCTCATCACTGGAGCAAACCTGGCAGTATGCTGCAGCTGGGGGAACATGACTGCCAGATTGCTGTCCTTCTTGGGCACCCCATCTCTCTGGGCTCACATTACTGTCTTCCTCTAGCTGGGTACAATCATCGGAGCATTCAAAATGGCTGGGCATCCTCCTGGAGCATGTACTCAACACTGTGGTCAAACAGTTCGGGGGACTTTTCAGGAGGACATGGTGGAGCTAGGGAAGGAGTGACTGATGCCATTGAGCCGAGGGAAGAGGCCGCGTTGGCAGCTGCTTTGCCAGATAAAGTACCCTGAGCCTGGGTGAGAGAGGATGAGGAGGATGAGGACGGCTTGGTCATCCACTCTATCAAGTCTTCCGCATGTTGCGGCTCAACACAACCAGCTGCCAAAAAAAAAGACAAGCATGTCCCACGGCCACGTGCTGATGAGAATGCACCGTCTCCACAACCAGCACTGTTGCCTCTAGACACAGAGCCTGCTTGCCCTCTTTTATTGGCTTGTGACTGTCTGCCTCTCCTTGTTGGCCTTCCAGACATACTAATGGCCTGCAGTGAGATGTAGCTGCACAAAGCTCGGATGTATATATATATATACTGATACTACAGCTAGCAGAATCAACTGCCTGCCTGTAGTATTATTAGTATGAGAACACCACCAATTGTCTTCAGGTAGCTTTAGGTGCACAATGTGCAGAGGACGCAGTACACTAACTGTAAATATTGTAGCTGCCTGCCTGTGGTATTAATAGGAGCAAAAGAACACCACCAATTGTCTTCAGGTAGCTTTAGGTGCACACTGTGCAGAGGACACAGTGCACTAACTGTAAATGCTGTAGCTGCCTGCCTGTGGTATTAATAGGATCAGAAGAACACCACCAATTTTCTTCAGGTAGCTTTAGGTGCACACTGTGCAGAGAACGCACTACACTAACTTGTAAATACTGCAGCTGCCTGCGGTACTAATAGGATCAGAAGAACACCATTAATTTTCTTCAGGTAGCTTTAGGTGCACACTGTGCAGAGGACGTACTAGACTAACTTGTAAATACAATTAAAATATTGTTTTTTTTTTCCAAGATTGTCGGTCTTTTTTTGTTTATAGCGCAAAAACTAAAAACCGCAGAGGTGATCAAATACCACCAAAAGAAAGCTCTATTTGTGGGAAAAAAGGACATCAATTTAATTTGGGTACAGTGTCGCACGACCATGCAATTGTCACTTAAAGCGACGCAGTGCCGTATCGCAAAAAATGGCCCGGTCAGGAAGGGGGTAAATCCTTCAGGGGCTGAAGTGGTTAATACATAAGTTCATTAATATCAATACTATGAAATATATGTGCTGTTATGAACATTCTACTACACCTGTGCTCAGGATAAACACATACCTCCCAACCGCATCCCGTGGGACCGTCACACGATTTTAAACATGTCTCAGCGTCCCGCAGATCCAAGCTGGGTCCCTCAGTGCAATGCCAGAGATTGTGGTGGAACTCGGCTCCACCGATTTCGTTTGTAGCTGCAGCAGCCAGCCTCTCTCTAAACTAACTTGCAGAATCTCAGAGAAGCGTCCCTAGGCTCCTCCTCGGTGCTGACGTGTTTTAAGGGTTAACAAGAAGAGGAGCCTAGGAGGAAGTACACATACCGACTCTAAGAACTTCCTACAGCGCCTTGGAGGACACCTCCTGCCAGTGACCTTGGGCAATCAACTCACCAGTAAGCATGAGCTCCGGCGTGTTTACACAGCCCACGTGCAGAGCCCGCCAGGAAGTCGGCACTGTGCTGCGCTAATCACAGGCAGTGAGACATTGTCCCGATGCGTGGCTGCAGAGATTGGGAAATGTTCCACTGCCCGTGATTAGCACAGCACAGTGCCATCTTCCTGGCGGGCTCTGAACGTGGGCAGTGTGAACAAGCCAGAGCTCATCCTTACTCACCAGCCTCAGAGCATGCACCCGCCAAATCCATTCATCTTTACTATTGGCTCTCCTTCCACCTGTGACAGAAGTGAAAGGGGGTGCTATGACAGAGATGAAGATGGGTGCAGTGATGAAAGTGAAGATGGGGTGCTGTGACAGGGGTGAAGGGGGGGTGCTGTGATGGAGGTGAAGGGGGTTGCTGTGATAGAGGTGAAGGGGGGTGCTGTGATGGAGGTGAAGGGGGCTGCTGTAATGGAGGTGAAGATGGGGTGCTGTAATGGAAGTGAAGATGGGGTGCTGCGATGGAGGTGAAGATGGTGTGCTGTGATGGGGGTGAAGGGTGCTGCTGTGATGGAGGTGAAGATGGGGTGCTGTGACAGAGGTGAAGGGAGGTGCGGTGATGGAGGTAAAGGAAGGTGCTTTGACAGAGGTGGAGGTGGGGTGCTGTGATGGAGGAGAATATGGGGTGCTATGATGGAGGTGAAGATGGGATGCTGTGACAGAGGTGAAGATGGGGTGCTGTGATAATGGTGAAGATGGGGTACGGTGATGGAGGTGAAGGGGGGTGCTGTGATGGAGGTGAAGGGGGGTGATGTGATGGAGGTGAAGGGGTGGTTCTGTGATAGAGGTGAAGAATTTCAGGGAGTGTTAATTGTACTGTGAGGTTCACAAGGGGAAATCAGGGGCTTAATGTAACAAAGATTTGTGGTATGATGAAGTGGGGTGCTGTAATGGAGGTGAAGGTGGGTGTTGTGATGGAGGTGAAGGGGGTTGCTGTAAGCTATGATGGAGGTGAAGGGGGTGCTGTAAACTGTGATGGAGGTGAAGGTGGGTGCTGTGATGGAGGTGAAGGGGGTTGCTGTAAGCTGTGATGGAGGCGAAGGGGGGTGCTGTAAGCTGTGATGGAGGTGAAGGGGGGTGCTGTAAGCTGTGATGGAGGTGAAGGGGGGTGCTGTGATGGAGGTGAAGGGGGTGCTGTAAGCTGTGATGAAGGTGAAGGGGGGTGCTGTAAGCAGTGATGGAGGTGAAGGGGGGTGCTGTGATGGAGGTGAAGGGGTGCTTTGAAAAAGGTGAATGGGGGGTGCTGTGATGGAGGTGAAGGGGGTTGTTGTGATAAAGGTGAAGGGGGGTGCTGTGATGGAGGTGAAGGGCATTACTGTGATGGAGGTGAAGGGGGTGCTGTGATGGAAGCGAAGGGGGTTGCTGTGATGGAGGTGAACGGGGTTGCTGTGATGGAGGTGAAGGGAGGGTGCTCCAAGCTGTGATGGAGGCGAAGGGGGTGCTGTAAGCTGTGATGGAGGTGAAGGGGGTACTGTAAGCTGTGATGGAGGTAAAGGGGGTGCTTTGATGGAGGTGAAGGGGGTGCTGTGAGCTGTGATGGAGGTGAAGGGGGTGCTGTAAGCTGTGATGCAGGTGAAGGGGGGTGCTGTGATGGAGGTGAAGGGGGGTGCTGTGATAGAGGTGAAGGGAGGTGCCGTGATGGAGGTGAAGGGGGTGCTGTAAGCTGTGATGGAGTGAAAGGGGGGTGCTGTGATGGAGGTAAAGGGGAGTGCTGTAAGCTGTGATGCAGGTAAAGGGGGGTGCTGTGATGGAGCTGAAGGGAGGTGCTCTGATGGAGGAGAAGGGAGGTGTTGTGATGGAGGTGAAGAGAGGTGCTGTAATCTGTGATGGAGGTGAAGGGGGGTGCAGTAGGCAGTGATGGAGGTGAAGGGGTTGCTTTGATGGCGGTGAAGGGGGTGCTGTGATGGAGGTGAAGGGGGTGCTGTGATGGAGGTGGATCACTGAATCACCTGCCTGCCTGCCTGAAAGTGTATTTGAAAACGTACACCAGGAACTACCTACAGTCAGATATAGGCTTGGCTAGACTAGAATGCTGTGGATATATATTTGTTGGAGACTGTATATATATTTAATGCACTGCAGATCACTGAATCACTTGCCTGCCTGCTGGAAAGTGTATTTTAAAACGTACACCAGCAATGGCCTGCAGTCAGATATAGGCTTGGCTAGACTAGAATGCAGTAGATATATATATGTAGGAGACTGTATATATATTTTATGCACTGCAGATCACTGAATCACTTGCCTGCCTGCCTGCCTGAAAGTGTATTTGAAAAAGTACACCAGCAATGGCCTGCAGTCAGATATAGGCTTGGCTGGACTGGAATTGCAGTGGATATATATATATATGTTGGAGACTGTATATATATTTAATGCACTGAAGATCACTGAATCACTTGCCTGCCTGCCTGTCTGAAAGTGTATTAGGAAACGTACATGTCAGGAAAGAGGCAAGTACCAGTCTCGCCAATATCGCTGCCTTCCTTCGCACATGCGCGGTAGAGCGGCACTCCCGGCACATCCCTGGACACAATACAGCAAAACGGCTAATGCGCGTGCGCAATATGGCTAAACGGCTAATGTTTGTGTGCACTTCAGCGAAACGGCTAATGCGCGTGCGCGATTCAGCGGAACGGCAAGCGTGCGTACACAATAGCACACACAACATGAGCCTCCCACTGGCCTATAAAAGCCACTCTGTGCCATGACCAGATTGCTGGTTTGTCTTTCAGCTCCCCGTGTGTTTCCTGCTTGTATCCTGATTCTTGATTACCTGTTGTGACCCGGATTGACCTTGACCTGCTCTGATCTCTACCTGCATCTGACCCTCGGCTTGCCTCCCGGACTTCTCCACTTGCTTACTGTGTTTGACCCTCGGCCTGTCTACGGATATTGCTTCCTGTCTCCAGTGATTGACCCTCAGCCTGCTCCTGGACTTTGCTACTGTCTTCAGTGCTCGACCCCTGGCTTGCTCACACTTTGCTTCCAGTTACCTGTGTTTGACCCTCGGCCTGTTTTACGGACTTTGCTATCAATCTTCAGTACTAAGTCATCAGCCTGCTGACAGACCTGCTAACAGTCCTTTGCACTAGACTGTTTTTGCCTATCTTGAGACTCTTACTAGTCAATGGTGTTTGACCCCCAGCCTGTTGTTGGAGCAGCTGTTCATCCTCCTTCTTGAGCTTCAGCATCTTCCAGTCCTGCACAGCTGTCTCCCTGCCGGTGACCTTCACGCAAGACCTGCCCAGCCTGCTGGTGACTCGTGCCTTTTTGTGCCCTTCACCCCCTGTATCATCTCCAGGAGTGGAGTGCGCTTAGTCGCAAGAGGTTACCACTCTCAGCATCTCGGCCTCGGTGAATACCCTTATCTGACAGTACACCAGCAATGGCCTGCAGTCAGATATAGGCTTGGCTAGACTAGAATGCAGTGGATATATATATGTAGGTGTCAGGGCTGGCTCAGCCCTTCCTTCTCTGAGCTGGCCGCTCAGATGTTGGCTAATTGCCAGCTCTCATCTCTCTCCACAGTTACCCAGCTGTTCCTGATCCTGCTCGTCTGACCTGCCTACTTAAAGATCTCCAGCTCACTTTATCTCTGCCTTCGCCTTGGTCACATCACAAGAAACCATCTCCTGCGTTCCTGTTTAAAGACTGGTTTTGCTGACATCCCTTCTGGCTCCTTTGCCTTCTTGCTGTTCCACTACTTGGATCCCTGACTTCTGGCCTGGCTGATTACCCGATCCGGTTACTGAACTCTGGCTATGCTTTGACTACACTTACTCTATTTACCCTTTTATTTTTATTAATAAACAAGTGTGATTTAACTGTACTTCTGTCTCGGTCTGGTTCATGGTTTCTGACAGTAGGCAGAGGCCATGAATTCAGAAGATACAGTAAATCCACTTGTTGGTAATATTTTTTCCAGATTGGATGAGCAAGATCACCGCATGGATCAGTTTGCCATGGAATCCCCCACTGTGGCTGCTCTGGTACAACCTGAGTCACAGGCCGTCCCTGCTGCTGCGCCAGTCTCTGTGCAGGCACACGCCTTGAGTATTACCTCTATAAGAGGTATGTCTGGTTCTGCTCTGCTTCCCCAGCGATTTGGGGGTGATCCAGTCCAATGCAGAGGGTTTCTCAATCAGGTTGAGATATACTTTGAGATGCTGCCCCAGGCGTTTCCCATGGACAGAAGCAAAGTAGGTTTTGTGATATCTTTGCTTTCTGAGAGAGCCTTGGCCTGGGCTAACCCCCTATGGGAGACGCAAAAACCTGCAATCTGCGGCACAATGGCCGTGATGACTATATTTAGGCTGCAGAGCGTCCGTCCAATCATATCCCCCTGATAAAGACACATGACCCTGTGTCGAACACGTGTAGGGGAGGGGCCAGGACGGAGCACGGAGCCATTTACTTCACTTTGATGTGACGCACAACTTATCCCTTCTGACAGACAATCTTTGGAGGCTATTGTTAGATTGGTGCACTTACACACCCCGAAAGTGTGAGTACCCTACTGTGGAGAGTTTTTTATTTCAATAAAACTTTTTTAAACAATATCACACTATCCAGTTTTTTCTTTTCATTTATTTGTGGAGCTGCTGCTGAAATACTGTGTATCTGGATACCATCATTGAGCCGTGGGATGGCTCCTAAGCGTGTTTAGACTTAGTTTCACAGCTGAGTCACGTGCTCTGAGGTGAGCGGCTGTCCCTGGGGGGTCACTGGATGGCACTTGAGCATGGATTTCTGAGCACTAAGCACTAAGATTATTGCAAGCACGTTGGCTTTTGTCTATGAACTGTTTTATGGACTTCATGTACATTTATTTTAATATATTGGATTCACTAATCACATGCTGTATTGTTTTTGGATCTGATATTTACACTCATTGTGTGGCACTTGGCACTTTCTTCGTATTTTGCACTTAGCATACAGTATGTTACTGTGACATATTATTTTGCATGCCATATTTTTGTCTTATGTAAGTAGATATATATATGATTTCTGATTTACTATATATATTGGCACCGACTGAATAATTGTTATTCTTGCTTGGACATCATTACATCCAGCATACCATTTACGCATTTTAAACACATTGTTTTAACTTTTTAAAATATCCATTGCTCTTATTTGTATCTTTTTACACTGAGGCTGGAAAGGCCATTCATACGGTATTTTCAGCAAACCATGTACACATCATTTTTATTAGTATTTGAATATTCTTTAGATTTACATTTACACCTCAGCGCAGCGTTATTTTTGTATATATTGTAATGCACGGCATATGAAACAGTTTATACGCGGGCAGCTAGGTGTTTTCCACACTTGAGGCAATATACCATTGTGGTTCGCAAGGTTTTTCTCTATTTATAGATGCAAAAACCTGTTGTCTTGAGTTACCCTGAGTTTGTGGCCTCCTTTAAAAGGGTATTTGACGTTCCCCCACGATCCGCTTCTGCTGCTAAGTGCCTCATGTCCATCAAACAGAGTACAAGAACTGTTGCCGACTATGCCATTGAATTCTGTACTCTGGCAGCAGAGGTTGCTTGGAACATAATAAGACCCTCATGGCTGCTTTTTCTCATGTTCCATTTTCCTGAAGACGTGTGCTTGGACACGAAATGCATAGAAATTGAGGCTGTAGATGCTAGACACAGGAGCTATCCCCTCCACCCACAGCTAAAATGCATGCCGTGCTTCCTGGTTTCACATTCTAGTGACGGATCGGCCCCTGCCTCATCCCACAGATGAGCTGTCATCTGCTGTACATTTAAGGCATGTAAGTGCTATGACAATAAAGACAGTATTACCCTATTGCCGTTTTAGGCTCATTTCTGGGAGAGCCAATCTTTACAGATTTAGATAAGGATAAGGAGCGTTCGGGACTTGCATAGAGTGTTATTATCAGAGGATCACCATTTACCATCTATGAATGTATGATGTTTGATCGATATTGGAGATGCTTGATTAAAGTTCTTATTGGCTTGGAGGATCCTGGTTTGCTGAGGAAGTTTTTCCAACTTTATGCCTGGTGGCAGGGGCAGACTGATAACTCATGGGGCCCCCGGGCAATAGGATATTATGGGGCCCCCAGGCAATCAGAGATTATGTGTATACACACACACAGTATACAATCACACAGTATACACATACATGTACACACAGTATACACAGACAGATGTAAAAAAAACACAGATTTATACATACTGTCCCTGGTTTTACTGAGGCTGGCAACCCTGATGGGGCCCCCTAGTGGCCCAGGGCCCTCAGGCAGTGCCCGAGTCGCTCAATGGTCAGTCGGCCCCTGCCTGGTGGTCACTCCGTGGCTAGATACTTCTGGTGAATAGATTTATTTGTCTCTTCGGGTGAAGCTTTTAATCACAAGAAATTAGCATACTGCACTTTATGAAGGCACGGTGTTAGAGATTTTACCCACACAGAAGAAACACACCCATCTATATCTGTCTCACAGATATAAATATATATTTTTTTCACATTCTTTCATATTGGACTGGTTTATAAAAATTATGATATATGTGCTGATATATATTTATATACATAGATTTTTTTTACATTCTTTCATATTGGACTGGTATATATAATTTATGATATATGTACTGATTATTATGTCACACTTATGTGGGTCTGGTTGATATTCACATGCTTATATGGTTTTGCGCCCAAATATTTCACATTTTTTTGCTTTTTCTCGTGGTCTGTCGGATTCCATCAAGGATGAGATAGCAGCCCGAGATATACCCATTGAGCTGGAGAGCTTGATCTTGTTTGCCATCCTCATTGACTCCAGACTCAGAGAAAGACTTTCTTTTAAGGAGCACTTGCGGAAGCCTCCTGTACATTTGCCTCCGAGCTTTGCAGTTCCACCCGTGCCTCCCTCACCTCCCATGCCTCCTGGTACCGAGTCGGTCAGTGAGGATGAACCCATGCACTTGGGCTTCATGCATTTCTCTGCGGATGAGAGAGCCTTTAGGAGGAGGGAGAGATTGTGCCTTTATTGTGGCCAGGCAGGTCACTTTTTGAAGTCTTGTCCTACCCGTCCTGGGAACACCCAAATCTTGAGGTCCTGTCATGGACAGACCTTAGGTGGCATTGTGTCGTCCCCAGTTATCCAGAAGGATAAGCCCCTAGTTTTGGTCACCCTTTCTTGGGCTAAGTCATCTATCGTGATACAGGCTCTAATTGACTCTGGGGCTGCAGGCCTGTTCATTGATGCTGCCTTTGTATCAAGGCACTCGATTCCACTGCGGCTGCGTGACACTCCACTTGCCATTGAGGCTCTTGACGGGAGACCTCTACAGCCTGCCCATGTGACTCATGAGACGGTTCCTTGTCCATGGCCGTAGGGGCACAACCCTTCTTTTGATTGGCTCCGTGCTGAGGTTCTCTCCTGGTCACCACAATGCAGTGAGACATGCTTCCGGAGGGTAGCCAAGGTCCTGTGCACCTCTTCACTCTCCTCCCTGCCCAAGGAGTATTGCGATTTTAGCGATGCCCTTTCTCAAGGTTTCAAGGCAAGGTTTTAGCGACGCACTCGAAGTTTCATCCGCAAATCCTCATCTCCTACTGGTGCCGGTTTCTTCTTTGTAAAGAAGAAGAGCAGTGAACTGAGACCTTGTATTGATTATAGGGGTCTCAATCGTTTCATGATTAAGAATGCCTACCCGATTCCATTGATTACTGAGTTATTTGACCGCCTCAAGGGAGCAACGGTTTTCACGAAGCTTGATTTGAGAGGGGCTTACAATCTTGTGAGGATTAAGGAGGGCGACGAGTGGAAAACTGTGTTTAATACCAGAACAAGCCATTATGAGTACCTCGTAATGCCTTTTGGCCTTTGTAATGCCCCGGCAGTTTTCCAGGAATTTATTAACAATGTCCTCCGAGATTTGTTGCAGTTATATGTGGTGGTTTATCTCGATGATATCCTCATATTTTCCAAGTCCCTGGAGAGCCACCACACAGATGTCTGTCGTGTGCTTCAGAAACTAAGAGAGGACAATCTCTATTGTAAACTGGAGAAGTGCGAGTTCCATCATGAACAGGTTAAGTTCCTGGGCTATGTGATTTCCACTGCTGGTTTTTCGATGGACCCAGAGAAACTTTCGGCAGTCCTACAGTGGCCTCGACCCGTGGGTTTACGTCCTCTGCAGCGTTTCCTGGGTTTTGCCAACTATTATCGGAAGTTTATTCGTAACTTCTCGTCTCTGGTTAAGCCCCTTACTGATATGACTAGAAAGGATGGTAACCCACAGAGTTGGTCTCCGGAGTCCATTAAGGTCTTTGAGAGTCTAAAGGCTGCCTTTGTTTCTGCTCCTGTGTTGGCACATCCTGATCCTACGTTACCTTTTATCCTAGAGGTTGATGCTTCTGAGACTGGTGTTGGCGCCCTTCTGTCTCAACGTCCCACCTCTGAGAGTGCTATGCGTCCTTGTGGCTACTTTTCCAAGAAATTGTCACCTGCTGAGTGCAATTACGAGATTGGTGACAGAGAGCTGTTGGCGATCATTTTAGCCCTGAAAGAATGGAGACATCTCCTCGAAGGTACCATTGTGCCGGTTCTCCTTCTTACTGACCACAAGAATATCACAATCTTGTCTAAGGGCTAAACTCCTCTCTCCCAGAAGGGCGCGATGGACTCTTTTCTTGTCAAGTTTCAATAATGCGGCGCTTACTAAAGGTGTGGTAAACCAAGCTAATGAGTATGACTAAAATTGTAAAGCAACCAACAATAACAGGAGATTCATAACAGAAAATCCAGATATTAATTGTATCTTAATATTAATCTGAGTGGGTGAATACATGGATTGAAAACTGGCTACAAGGGCGTGTTCAGAGGGTGGTGATAAATGGGGAGTACTCGGAATGGTCAGGGGTGGGTAGTGGAGTTCCCCAGGGTTCTGTGCTGGGACCAATCCTATTTAATTTGTTCATAAACGATCTGGAGGATGGGATAAACAGTTCAATCTCTGTATTTGCAGACGATACTAAGCTAAGCAGGGCAATAACTTCTCAGCAGGACGTGGAAACCTTGCAAAAAGATCTGAACAAATTAATGGGGTGGGCGACTACATGGCAAATGAGGTTCAATATAGAAAAATGTAAAATAATGCATTTGGGTGGCAAAAATATGAATGCAATCTATACACTGGGGGGAGAACCTCTGGGGGAATCTAGGATGGAAATGGACCTGGGGGTCCTAGTAGATGATAGGCTCAGCAATGGCAGGCAATGCCAAACTGCTGCTAACAAAGCAAACAGAATATTGGCATGCATTAAAAGGGGGATCAACTCCAGAGATAAAATGATAATTCTCCCGCTCTACAAGACTCTGGCCTGGCCGCACCTAGAGTATGCGGTCCAGTTCTGGGCACCAGTCCTCAGGAAGGATGTACTGGAAATGGAGCGAGTACAAAGAAGGGCAACAAAGCTAATAAAGGGTCTGGAGGATCTTAGTTATGAGGAAAGGTTGCGAGCACTGAACGTATTCTCTCTGGAGAAGAGACGCTTGAGAGGGGATATGATTTCAATTTACAAATACCGGACTGGTGACCCCACAATAGGGATAAAACTTTTTCGCAGAAGAGAGTTTAACAAGACTCATGGCCACTCATTAAAATTAGAAGAAAAGAGGTTTAACCTTAAACTACGTAGAGGGTTCTTTACTGTAAGAGCGGCAAGGATGTGGAATTCCCTTCCACAGGCGGTGGTCTCAGCAGGGAGCATTGATAGCTTCAAGAAACTATTAGATAAGCACCTGAATGACCACAACATACAGGGATATACAATGCAATACCGACACATAATCACACACATAGGTTGGACTTGATGGACTTGTGTCTTTTTTCAACCTCACCTACTATGTAACTATGTAACTATCTTCCATTATATTGTGTAACCAAAGGTTATAATGAACCATTGTTACATCAAAAGATGAATCACAGATTACCCCACTTTCAGACTGGCTACTAATGGAGTCTAGCAAAAAGTAAAAATAAATAAGCAACCAGGAGAGGAAAGATATTCTTCCAATAGTAAGTGAAAATAAATAATAATTAAAAATGAGTCAGCTCAAACAGAGCACAGTGATAACGTGCATAAATACCTGAAACCAATGTGCGAATATAAAAGTGCAACATCAATAAGTATAAATAATGATAGACATACTGAAAAATTAATAAATATGTACGTGCAAAATAAACAATCTGTGCAGCATCTATTTGCATTAATGAGTAATGAGCATTGAATAACATGCAACCCTCCACAAAAGTGTGTTTAGAAATAATAAATGAAATATAATAATTAAAGTCCAAAAAATGAAAAAAGTGCTAAATAAAATACACAAACACAGTGTCCATAGATGATACAATCCAAATCGTGATGATGCAATCAGCTTCAAGATCCCCTTAATGAAAGTTCCCCTAGGGATCTCTTATCTCAGACTGCACTCCGTTCTCAGATCCCTAGGGGAACTTTCATTAAGGGGATCGTGAAGCTGATTGCATCATCTGTAGTGGCTTACAGGGCTGTTATCGCTCAGCCGTGAGGTGAGAGGCTGGGGGGACCACATCTTTCCACACACTTGTGATTGATTGCTGCCACTGGTTATTTATTGATGAACTATCGTTTCGCATATTTCAATTGAGATTGTCACGATGTGGATTGTATCATCTATGGACACTGCGTTGATGTATTTTATTCAGCACTTTTTTTCATTTTTTGGACTTTAATTATTATATTTTATTTATTATTTCTAAACACACTTTTGTGGAGGTTTGCATGTTATTCAATGCTCATTACTCATTAATGTAAATAGAGATGTGAGAAACGAAACTAGATTACATTACACACCTAGTAATATGTGAAATAGAGTACAGGGAAAAACACAAAATGAAAACTAAATTATAAAATGGATGTGGTTAAGCTAAATATGCCTTCAATCCCCTCTTAGATCATATAAGATGATCTCTACATTCTATCCAGTGTTCTAGTACTTCTTTGGGATTGTGGCATAGATTGCCTGATGATTCTTCATGTATGTCATGTAGGATAGAACCTTATCATCAGGAGATTGAATGCGTGCAATTATGCAGGTACAACACTTAAAACAGAGGTAAAGAATCAGAGCAAGGATAAATATCATAACAATGACAAGGACAATGTCTTTTAACCATGAAAATATACCTCCAATCCCAAATCCTGCATTGTCAAATTGACTCCATGTTTTAGCAATGTCCCTAGCTTCCTGCTGGAGCTGGCCTACTTCTTTTCTGTGTTGTGCAATAATATCATAGTAGTCAGGCACCTTAGCACTTGTGTTACAGAGCCAAGTACAGCATTCGTAGTCCTCAGTCATTTCACATAAACCTGTAAGAGCTGCACTCATGCTTCTTTAGCTAACTCATGTAGTTCTAGCTGTTTTCTAATTGCTCTAGTTTCTATGTTTAACATAGCAATGCCATCTGAATTCCTTTCCATTATCTCATCCAATATACTTGAATAATTGTTCAACCTTTTCATCATGTCTATACCGCATCCTGTCCAAGAAGGAAACCATGCCCAGGCAATATATTGTTTATGGAACAATTCCCTTTTGTTGCGGTGTTTGAGGGGGTATCTGGGGTGTATACTGGCCTCTAGATTCGCACATGGAGATGTTAAATATTGACATACTACAAATGGAGGAGTTAGTCTGTGTCTCATTCCCTAAATTAAAACACCAATCGGGGGAATGCCTTTTACCTGTTATTGGAAAGGTAACAGTGTTATTTATGTACAGAGTGGATATGTTAGTTAAGAAGACAGGAGGAGTCTCGTTGAGGAAGGAGGAAATATTTAAAGGTACAGCCAAAAGGGAATTCGGGCAGTACTAGGATGTAATTTGCTATATATCCAACATTCTTCATACCCTGCTTTTTGAGCATAAGCATACTTAAATTTTAGCAAAAGCATCTTATCAGTAAAACTATCTCCAATCTCTCTCTTTGTTCTAGCTTGTGTCACTGTAATGTTCTCTTGTGTGTGTGTGTGTGTTCCCACAGATACTTTTAATTGCACCCAAATCTTCAAGGTGGTAGATACAGTTAGTGATGATCCAGGTGGGCAGGAACACTATCAGAGAGATCAGGAGGCAAAATGCCTTGCCAGAAGTCTGTGGTGAAATAAGTAAGGTCATCTTCTCTGGCCGGACCTGCTTTCCCAGGAACTCCTCCTTCATCTGCTTGGACTTCTGCTTGAGGGCCTCCTTTATCCAAGGTCTCTTTCCTACTCCTGGGGCTTTGGGCAACCTTTTTTACTTGGCTGGCATGGATCCAGGACTGGCAGTTTTCCACTAGGAGGTCCAAAAGGATACTCTTGCTTCTTATTTCTGTTCAGCTGTTGGACCACCACGGTGTCTCCCACCTTGAAGGGGTGAGTCACTTCCTGTGAAAAAAGTTGAGGTGCGAGCAACATTTCTTTCGACTTTATCCAATGTTTCAACCAATTTTCTTACATATTCTTCCTGTATTAAGTCTAAATCTTCATTTTTACCATTAAAATTGCTCTGGCCCATGGGGTGGGAAAAGGTCTACCCATCAAACCTTCAAAAGGTGACTACCCTGTTGTTTTGGATGGGGTCATTCTTATTTCTGCCAGGACTGCCGGGAGGACCTTTTTCCAGTTGGCAAAAGTTCCTCCTGTGGCCTTTCTTATCTTATCTTTTATTGTTCTGTTCATTCTACTATCCCTGAGCTTTGAGGGTGGTAGGGAATGTGGAACTTCCATTCTACCTTGAGAGTTTTTACCAAGTCATGGCAGACCCTGGCCATGAAAGCTGGACCATTGTCTGAGTTTATCTGAAGTGGGCATCCCCATCGAGGAATGATTTTCTGAGTGAGTGCATCTTCTTTTGTGGTCACGAAAAGTTCGACCCATCTTGAGAATATTAAAATCTCTACTCAGAAGATCAGCCGTGACCTGTATACCTGCGTGGCCTATTCTGTGGTACTGTAAGATGAAGAGTGATGCACTTGCCGCTGGTATACATGTTTTCCCCTCTTTGCAGAGAAGTCCAGTTTTTTGGATCTTTCTGCACACCCTTTTTATCCCAGTCCCTTAACTCATAATTTGAGGCATAATCCTGGAGATCTGCGAGTGACTGTTCAAATGAGGATAGGTGTCAGGAGCCAGGGAGCGTCTCCGCTCGCCGGGCTCCAGGGGGCATATGCGCTGGACTGGCGCTTCGCCGCACACCCGTCCGCGGCCTGATGGTGCGGCGCGCACAGGTGCACGGCGGTCCCCATGTGCGTGCCGTAGCCCGTGCGGGTGCCCGGTAGCGCGTCACACTGACGCGCTCGCCGGGCAGGGGGACTATTTCTGACGGCTCCAGCGCCCAGTCGGGTTGCTGGTTCGTCATCAGCTCTCCCTGTTTCCTTGTGCCTGTGATATCCTGATACCTGCCTGTCTCTGTGTACCAAACCCTGGCTTGTTAAAGTACTACTCTACCGGATTAACCCACTACCTGCCTGTCTCTGTGTACCAAACCCTGGCTTGTTAAATACTACTCTACCGGATTAACCCACTACCTGCCTGTCTCTGTGTACCAAACCTTGGCTTGTTAACTACTACTCTGCCGGATTGCCTGATACCCTGACCTCTGCCTGTGTAACGGACTTGTCTCCTACCTGATACCCCTGATCTCTGCCTGCATTAACGGACTTCCTACTGTTGATCTGCCTGCTTCCTATTAACCTCTGTTTATAATTACAGTTTAACAGTCAGAATGCAGCGCTTAAATAAAATGAATGTCCAAATATAAATAATAGTCCATGAAATTCAATCGGCAATACAGATGACATGGAAACCTCCACCAGACTTCAGTGTGTAAAGGAAAAGCACACCACACCCACGTGCTATCAATCTGCTTACCAGAAAGACATAGGAAATAAGCGATGTACTCATATGGTGCGGAAGGTCAACAGCAAATCCAAATGGCACACTCTAGCATTGGTAGGCACAGCATGGAAGCAGTCAGGTCACCACATGTCACAAGCTCAGGACTCACATTAGCGATAGATGTATTGGTGCAGTCATCAACAGGAATAAACCAATGAAAAGAAAGCAGCAATAGTGAAGCCCGTAAGGTAAAACAATCAAGATTTTATTGTAGTCTACTTACAGGTAAGAAGTAAAATTCATCGCAACAAAAAAGAACAATCCGCGGCTCTCAGCGTGCTTGCATCAACCAGCCTGACATGTTTCATCCTATGTGGATATCATCAGAGGCATGGCTAAGGGTGTAAGCACGCACACATAAATAGTCCATATCCTGGAGTCATGCTGTCCTCTGATAGGGCAGCATGACAAACACAACAGCTGTTTACAATGGCAAATTACGGCCGCGCCTGCGCAGTGCGGCCGTCCTGTCATTAAACCAGGAAATGACAAGACTGCTATTGATAGGCCGCACATGCGCGGCACGGCCGTGCGTTCCAGCGCTAGAGGAAACAAAAACCAACCCGCACAGCCTAAGAGTAAGGGGGTGCGACAGCCAAATCAATGCCGTCCTTCCTGGTTGGTAAGAGCGACCCGACCGCGCATGCGCGGTACGGTCGTATCAACCAGGAGTAGAACGAGGAGAAAAAAAAGGGATAAACAGACCGCGCATGCGCAGCTAACCTGTGCAGATCGCGGGACAGCGTCAGTGTCTCACGCATTCGATCGGCGGAACTAAGTCCCAGCTAGCCAGAATGGGGAAACAGCAGAGGGCTGCACTTATGCCATAAAAACATCCGGAGGGTGAATGACACTCAAACCGGAAGCGTAAGAGGCCTAGATCAATGAACCTAACATATCTGATAACATATAACAACCATACAGTGTTTGATCACATGTTATATGCATTACTGTTAAAAAGACCAGCATAGATCAACAATAATAATGATAAAAAATATAATAAAGCAGTATCCGATATTGAAGAGGAAAAAAGGAGGTTCTCAACCGGGTACAGCAATAGAAAACATTAAAAATTGAATGGATATATCCAAAGTGAATGTAATAAAACATACAAATAAGCACGAAAAAAGTAATAATAATTATAAGAAATGATAAAAAAGGTAATATCTGTTTTGAATCTAGACACTGCCCCCTAGTGTCAAAAACCAAAGAATAAAAAAATAATAAAAAAATAAAAAAAATATATATAATTTTATAATTAGCTATTATTAATAAAACAGTTCACATCCCAATCGACATTCATGCCGAAAAGGGTGTAACTCTTTAAGTCATATATCCAGCGGGTCTCTAATTTAGAAATTTCCCGTTTGGAGGAACTACCACGCCAATGAGGGTTGAACCTGTCGATGGCCACAAAAGTCGTTCCCATGGGATTCCGATTATGGCATTCCAAGTAGTGTCGAGAGACAGTATGCTTTGGGAATCCCTTTTTGATATTCGTTATGTGCTCGTTTACCCTAACATGCATGGCCCGTGTTGTACGGCCCACATATTGTATACCACAGGGACAAATCAATAAGTATACAACATTGAGCGAAGTGCAAGTTATGAAAGTATTAACATCAAAAACTCTACCAGTGGCATGGGATTTAAACTGGCATATTTTCCTACTCTTATTTTTATTGATAGCACAAACGTTACAACACCGACAAGGGTGATAACCTTTCGATTTTTGAAAAAAAGATACTCTATTAGGGGTATCCAGAATATTAGGTGCTATTTGTAGTTTAAGGGGGGGAACACCTTTAAAAATGACTTGTGGCCGATCGGGAAGTACCGGACCCAAAATCTTGTCATTTTTAAGAACTCCCCAATGTTTAGTTAAAAATTTTTTAATATCAGAATGTTGTTGAGAGTAAGTCGTAACCATAGAGAAATTGTAATCTATCTCTCTTGACAAGGATTTATCTTTGGCTTGTAAGGTTAAGGTTCGATCGATAGCACCTATTTCATTGATAACCGTACTCAAATCGTTAGATGAATACCCTTTTTGCATGAATCTTTCTTTTAGAGTGGCAGCCTGTATAAAGAAATCTTCTCTAAGAGTACAATTCCGCCGTAAACGGAGGAATTGGCTCCTAGGTACCGATTTGAGCCATGAAGGGTGATGACAGCTACCCTGCCCAATATAGCCGTTCCTATCTGTGCTCTTAAAGAAGGTAGACATGTTGAATGTACCATCTTTAACTTGTATAGTTAAATCCAGGAAGTTGATTTTACTGGTACTGCTCTCGAACTGCAAAACAATGCCCAATAAATTATTATTGAGTTGGTGCATGAAGGTAGTAAGTGACGTCATGTCGCCATCCCACAGGAGGAGGATGTCGTCTATATACCTCCCCCAGAAGACCAATTCCGGTCGTCTGTTGGAATAGACGACATCCTCCTCCCATTTGGCCATGAACAAGTTAGCCATGCTAGGTGCAAACTTTGCACCCATGGCAACACCTCTGTTCTGGAGGTAATGAACTCCCCCAAACCAAAAATAGTTATGGGTCATAGCGTATCTCAGTAGATCCAGAATAAAGTCCCGTTGGGCAGGGATCAATTCAGCATCTCTATTTAAAAATAGCTCTACTGCCTCTACTCCATCCACATGAGAAATAATGGTGTAGAGGGAAGACACGTCGGCAGTAGCCATAATGTATCCCTCTTTCCACTCTAAATTTTCAAAGGTGCGAACCACTTGTGCAGAGTCCTTGATATAAGAAGGGGTGCCAGATACAAGAGGTTGTAAAAAACCGTCAATATATTTACCAATTCTCGAGGTAATAGAGTCCAACCCACTAATAATGGGCCTTCCCGGGGGGTTAACCAAACTCTTATGTACCTTCGGTAAAAAATAGATGATTGGTTTCCTAGGTGCTAATGGGATTAAAAAATCTTTTTCTTTCTTATTGAGCAGTCTCTTACGAAAGCCAGATTCAATAAGGCTAGTAAGTTCCTTTTTATACTTAAAAATGGGGTCATGGTTTAATGGTAAATAAGTCTCAGTGTCAGACAAGATTCTATTCATCTCAGAAACATAAGAACTCTTATCCATCACTACTATCCCGCCCCCCTTGTCCGCGGGCCGGATGATAATGTCATTCCTCTGTTTCAAAGATTCTAATCCTTTATGAAACCTCATATCTTTGTAATGCTTCCTTATTTTTAACTTATCCAGATCTTTTAGAACTAATTCCTTGAATACAGATATAGAAGGTGGCATAAACCCTGGCGGGTTGAAAAGGGAAGCATTACTGAGGCCAGAATGTCTAACACCATCCGTCTCCTTGAGAGAAGTGGTGGCAACTTGGGATAGAAAGTGTCTTTTAATGCTGACCTTTCTGATGTATTTTTGTACATCAATAAAGGCTCCAAATTTGCTCAGGGGCTTATCCGGGGCAAATTTGAGTCCATGATCTAGCACGAAGTTCTCATCCTCTGTGAGTGTGCTACTGCTGAGATTGAAAATCCCAGCATCTCTTACACTCTTCGCCTTTTTCGATCGGTTCCTCCTCCCCCCTCTGGTCCCTCTCTTGGTTCTCCCCCTCTCTTGTTCTTCAGTGGGGCCTTGGGAAAAACTGAGGAGGTGGAGGTAGATGGGCCAGAGTGATGCGGAGGACCTTGGTTATAATACTGAGACCTTTTCGGGGGATAGGGTCCAGGACTATCCCAACCCAATCGTTCGTATTCTAGATGAGCATTACCCGGAGTAGAAAGGGATGGATGTTGGACAATATATCTATCGTCATAGCCATGATCATTGTATTCCCTATACCCATCATGGCAGTCTTGTAATTTCCTGGTTTAATGACAGGACGGCCGCACTGCGCAGGCGCGGCCGTAATTTGCCATTGTAAACAGCTGTTGTGTTTGTCATGCTACCCTATCAGAGGACAGCATGACTCCAGGATATGGACTATTTATGTGTGCGTGCTTGCACCCTTAGCCATGCCTCTGATGATATCCACATAGGATGAAACATGTCAGGCTGGTTGATGCAAGCACGCTGAGAGCCGCGGATTGTTCTTTTTTGTTGCAATGAATTTTACTTCTTACCTGTAAGTAGACTACAATAAAATCTTGATTGTTTTACCTTACGGGCTTCACTATTGCTGCTTTCTTTTCATTGGTTTATTCCTGTTGATGACTGCACCAATACATCTATCGCTAATGTGAGTCCTGAGCTTGTGACATGTGGTGACCTGACTGCTTCCATGCTGTGCCTACCAATGCTAGAGTGTGCCATTTGGATTTGCTGTTGACCTTCCGCACCATATGAGTACATCGCTTATTTCCTATATCTTTCTGGTAAGCAGATTGATAGCACGTGGGTGTGGTGTGCTTTTCCTTTACACACTGAAGTCTGGTGGAGGTTTCCATGTCATCTGTATTGCCGATTGAATTTCATGGACTATTATTTATATTTGGACATTCATTTTATTTAAGCGCTGCATTCTGACTGTTATATTTATGTTTGATGAAATCCACAAACTATGCTAGCTGCTTTTTGATGCTCTTTATTAGTTAGCGCAGATATTTTTTTTTACCTTTTTTATTGCATTTCGGATTTGCCTAATATCAGCTGCTTACTCCTTTCATTAATATGGATGTTTTTGATTTTCGTAATTCCCGTTCTCTGAACCTTAAAGATGCTTTCAATAGTATTGAGGTTCAGCAGAACTTAGATATGGGGGGTCTTTTTGTTCGATTAAAAAACCTAATGGTTTCTGAAGTCCATGGGCATTGGGATACTGCTCTGCTTGAGAAGTATCTAGATGACAACATGGTACCGAGGAGCCTAAGGTTTGAGATCACTCCTCAGGAAGACGAAATTGACCTACCAGGATGGTACAAATACTTCAATGATGTTGGTTTGGATTTGCTGCGATTTTTGATCGCTAGAAAAAGGCGCAAATTGAATAAACTTGATGAGGAAATATCTGAAGTCAAAGAAAAACTATCAATATATAAAGAGTCAGAGGAAAATAAGAATAAATCTGACAATCTTAAAAAAAAAGAGGACCTAGACCAAAAAGTGAAAAAAAAGAAAAAATATATGAGAGACATGGAGGATTATAAATGTAACCAGGTGTTTAAATGGCAGGTCAGGTGGGCGACTCCCGTTGAAGGAGGAACGGTGCCTCCCCCCGGGCCAGCCACTAGTTTAAAATCCTCCACTTTACCTACTGTTCAGGGTAATAATAGAGAAACCATTAATGGTCATACTCCCAGAGGGGGCTGGAGGAGAGTTGGAAACAATAAAAAACCCTTTCCTCACAGGAACCCTCAATACAAAGGAGTGCATCACAAGAAGCAGAATAATGGTGATTATGCACAGTATGACCACCCACCTTATATGCGATCTGGGGACACTTCTGTGTATAACCGCTATGCACCCCTTGAAGAACACCATGATGGGTATAGGGAATACAATGATCATGGCTATGACGATAGATATATTGTCCAACATCCATCCCTTTCTACTCCGGGTAATGCTCATCTAGAATACGAACGATCGGGTTGGGATAGTCCTGGACCCTATCCCCCGAAAAGGTCTCAGTATTATAACAAAGGTCCTCCGCATCACTCTGGCCCATCTACCTCCACCTCCTCGGTTTTTCCCAAGGCCCCACTGAAGAACAAGAGAGGGGGAGAACCAAGAGAGGGACCAGAGGGGGGAGGAGGAACCGATCGAAAAAGGCGAAGAGTGTAAGAGATGCTGGGATTTTCAATCTCAGCAGTAGCACACTCACAGAGGATGAGAACTTCGTGCTAGATCATGGACTCAAATTTGCCCCGGATAAGCCCCTGAGCAAATTTGGAGCCTTTATTGATGTACAAAAATACATCAGAAAGGTCAGCATTAAAAGACACTTTCTATCCCAAGTTGCCACCACTTCTCTCAAGGAGACGGATGGTGTTAGACATTCTGGCCTCAGTAATGCTTCCCTTTTCAACCCGCCAGGGTTTATGCCACCTTCTATATCTGTATTCAAGGAATTAGTTCTAAAAGATCTGGATAAGTTAAAAATAAGGAAGTATTACAAAGATATGAGGTTTCATAAAGGATTAGAATCTTTGAAACAGAGGAATGACATTATCATCCGGCCCGCGGACAAGGGGGGCGGGATAGTAGTGACGGATAAGAGTTCTTATGTTTCTGAGATGAATAGAATCTTGTCTGACACTGAGACTTATTTACCATTAAACCATGACCCCATTTTTAAGTATAAAAAGGAACTTACTAGCCTTATTGAATCTGGCTTTCGTAAGAGACTGCTCAATAAGAAAGAAAAAGATTTTTTAATCCCATTAGCACCTAGGAAACCAATCATCTATTTTTTACCGAAGGTACATAAGAGTTTGGTTAACCCCCCGGGAAGGCCCATTATTAGTGGGTTGGACTCTATTACCTCGAGAATTGGTAAATATATTGACGGTTTTTTACAACCTCTTGTATCTGGCACCCCTTCTTATATCAAGGACTCTGCACAAGTGGTTCGCACCTTTGAAAATTTAGAGTGGAAAGAGGGATACATTATGGCTACTGCCGACGTGTCTTCCCTCTACACCATTATTTCTCATGTGGATGGAGTAGAGGCAGTAGAGCTATTTTTAAATAGAGATGCTGAATTGATCCCTGCCCAACGGGACTTTATTCTGGATCTACTGAGATACGCTATGACCCATAACTATTTTTGATTTGGGGGAGTTCATTACCTCCAGAACAGAGGGGTTGCCATGGGTGCAAAGTTTGCACCTAGCATGGCTAACTTGTTCATGGCCAAATGGGAGGAGGATGTCGTCTATTCCAACAGACGACCGGAATTGGTCTTCTGGGGGAGGTATATAGACGACATCCTCCTCCTGTGGGATGGCGACATGACGTCACTTACTACCTTCATGCACCAACTCAATAATAATTTATTGGGCATTGTTTTGCAGTTCGAGAGCAGTACCAGTAAAATCAACTTCCTGGATTTAACTATACAAGTTAAAGATGGTACATTCAACATGTCTACCTTCTTTAAGAGCACAGATAGGAACGGCTATATTGGGCAGGGTAGCTGTCATCACCCTTCATGGCTCAAATCGGTACCTAGGAGCCAATTCCTCCGTTTACGGCGGAATTGTACTCTTAGAGAAGATTTCTTTATACAGGCTGCCACTCTAAAAGAAAGATTCATGCAAAAAGGGTATTCATCTAATGATTTGAGTACGGTTATCAATGAAATAGGTGCTATCGATCGAACCTTAACCTTACAAGCCAAAGATAAATCCTTGTCAAGAGAGATAGATTACAATTTCTCTATGGTTACGACTTACTCTCAACAACATTCTGATATTAAAAAAATTTTAACTAAACATTGGGGAGTTCTTAAAAATGACAAGATTTTGGGTCCGGTACTTCCCGATCGGCCACAAGTCATTTTTAAAGGTGTTTCCCCCCTTAAACTACAAATAGCACCTAATATTCTGGATGCCCCTAATAGAGTATCTTTTTTTCAAAAATCGAAAGGTTATCACCCTTGTCGGTGTTGTAACGTTTGTGCTATCAATAAAAATAAGAGTAGGAAAATATGCCAGTTTAAATCCCATGCCACTGGTAGAGTTTTTGATGTTAATACTTTCATAACTTGCACTTCGCTCAATGTTGTATACTTATTGATTTGTCCCTGTGGTATACAATATGTGGGCCGTACAACACGGGCCATGCATGTTAGGGTAAACGAGCACATAACGAATATCAAAAAGGGATTCCCGAAGCATACTGTCTCTCGACACTACTTGGAATGCCATAATCGGAATCCCATGGGAACGACTTTTGTGGCCATCGACAGGTTCAACCCTCATTGGCGTGGTAGTTCCTCCAAACGGGAAATTTCTAAATTAGAGACCCGCTGGATATATGACTTAAAGAGTTACACCCTTTTCGGCATGAATGTCGATTGGGATGTGAACTGTTTTATTAATAATAGCTAATTATAAAATTATATATATTTTTTTTATTTTTTTATTATTTTTTTATTCTTTGGTTTTTGACACTAGGGGGCAGTGTCTAGATTCAAAACAGGTATTACCTTTTTTATCATTTCTTATAATTATTATTACTTTTTTCGTGCTTATTTGTATGTTTTATTACATTCACTTTGGATATATCCATTCAATTTTTAATGTTTTCTATTGCTGTACCCGGTTGAGAACCTCCTTTTTTCCTCTTCAATATCGGCTACTGCTTTATTATATTTTTTATCATTATTATTGTTGATCTATGCTGGTCTTTTTAACAGTAATGCATATAACATGTGATCAAACACTGTATGGTTGTTATATGTTATCAGATATGTTATGTTCATTGATCTAGGCCTCTTACGCTTCCGGTTTGAGTGTCATTCACCCTCCGGATGTTTTTATGGCATAAGTGCAGCCCTCTGCTGTTTCCCCATTCTGGCTGGCTGGGACTTAGTTCCGCCGATCGAATGCGTGAGACACTGACGCTGTCCCGCGATCTGCACAGGTTAGCTGCGCATGCGCGGTCTGTTTATCCCTTTTTTTTCTCCTCGTTCTACTCTTGGTTGATACGACCGTACCGCGCATGCGCGGTCGGGTCGCTCTTACCAACCAGGAAGGACGGCATTGATTTGGCTGTCGCACCCCCTTACTCTTAGGCTGTGCAGGTTGGTTTTTGTTTCCTCTAGCGCTGGAACGCACGGCCGTACCGCGCATGTGCGGCCTATCAATAGCAGTCTTGTCATTTCCTGGTTTAATGACAGGACGGCCGCACTGCGCAGGCGCGGCCGTAATTTGCCATTGTAAACAGCTGTTGTGTTTGTCTTGCTGCCCTATCAGAGGACAGCATGACTCGAGGATATGGACTATTTATGTGTGCGTGCTTGCACCCTTAGCCATGCCTCTGATGATATCCACATAGGATGAAACATGTCAGGCTGGTTGATGCAAGCACGCTGAGAGCCGCGGATTGTTCTTTTTTGTTGCAATGAATTTTACTTCTTACCTGTAAGTAGACTACAATAAAATCTTGATTGTTTTACCTTACGGGCTTCACTATTGCTGCTTTCTTTTCATTGGTTTATTCCTGTTGATGACTGCACCAATACATCTATCGCTAATGTGAGTCCTGAGCTTGTGACATGTGATGACCTGACTGCTTCCATGCTGTGCCTACCAATGCTAGAGTGTGCCATTTGGATTTGCTGTTGACCTTCCGCACCATATGAGTACATCGCTTATTTCCTATGTCTTTCTGGTAAGCAGATTGATAGCACCTGGGTGTGGTGTGCTTTTCCTTTACACACTGAAGTCTGGTGGAGGTTTCCATGTCATCTGTATTGCCGATTGAATTTCATGGACTATTATTTATATTTGGACATTCATTTTATTTAAGCGCTGCATTCAGACTGTTATATTTATGTTTGATGAAATCCACAAACTATGCTAGCTGCTTTTTGATGCTCTTTATTAGTTAGCGCAGATATTTTTTTTTACCTTTTTTATTATAATTACAGTTTGCCTCTGCCTATGCTCAGTCCTCATTCCTGGTCCCGCCTACAGATTCCAGAGCACACGCTTCCTATCTCCGGACCTCCTACCTCCCGGAAGCCCGTGCCTCCGCGTGCCCCCAGCTCTCTGTACCCATTTCAGGGGTCTGGGTGCGCGTGGTCGTAAGAGCGAGCCGCTCTCGGCATCTCGGCCTCGGTGAGTATTAGTCCGTGACAGTACGAACCAGCCAGATGTCCGAGGCCGACAGAGCGTGCTCTCCTCTGGAGATCCTGTGCCAACAGGTATCTACTCTTGCTGACTCGGTGCAGAAATTGCAGGAAGGTTATACCCAAATTGATAACCGTCTTCAACAGATCACAGGGTCACTACCCTCTACAGCCGCAGCTCCCGCACCCAGCAGTGGAGGTCCGCTTCTGCAGGCTTCCGCTAACCCCACTGTCGTCATGGCACTTCCAGAACCCAGGGTCCCTACACCGAACGGTTCTCGGGGGACCGTAAGAAGTTTAGGGCCTTCAAGAATGCCTGCTCCCTTTACTTCGCTCTCCAACTGAGAACCTTCTCCTCAGAAATCGTTAAGGTGGGATTTGCGATTTCCCTACTATCCGAAGAACCCCAAGCGTGGGCCCACGGCTTGATGGAACAGAGCAGTCCTGTCTTGAACACCATCGAGGCCTTCTTTGAGAGTATGTCCCAGCTCTATGATGATCCGCAACGTATGGCTACAGCTGAGGCCATCCTGCATCACCTCTCCCAAGGAAGACGACCTATCGAGGACTATACCGTGGAGTTCCGCAAATGGGCGGCCGACACAAATTGGAACGAGCCGGCCCTACGCTATCAATACCGCCAAGGCCTGTCCGAGTCACTTAAGGACGAATTAGCTAGGATGGAAACCCCTGCTTCCCTGGAAGAACTCATTCAGGCAGCCACGAAACTTGATAGGCGACTACGGGAGCGACGCTCAGAGCGTTTCCAAGGTCCACGACCCACCTGGGCATTACCAAGACCCCACTCCGCACAGACCCCAACCTCAACTGCGGTTGCTGTTACACCAGGCCCCGAGGTCAAACCAATGCAGCTCGGCCTGGTTCGGGGCCCACAAACCTCCCAAGAGAAACAACGCAGGCGACAGTCCAACCTATGTCTCTACTGCGGAGGAACCGGCCATTTCTTGCGCAGCTGTCCGATCAGGCCCAGTAAGTCTCCTCAGCCAGTTGTGTTGAACTATCCAAACAATGATATTCCCAAGACTTATGTGATGTTGTTTATCTCCCTACAGCTTCCGGAAGGGGAGACCCGATTGCAGGCCATCATTGATTCGGGAGCGTGCAGTTGTTTCATAGACTCTGCCTTGGCGCGCAGTTTGAACATTCCCATACAAACCAAAGACCAAGACTTACGGGTGCACCTGGCAGACAGATCCCTTCCTAGCTGAGGTCCCATCACCCAGGAAACTCAACCTATTCCAGTAACTACTGATTCCGGCCACCAGGAATTCTTACGGCTCGACCTGATCCATTCACCTATCTTTCCCGTCATACTAGGCTTGCCCTGGTTACAGGCTCACGATCCGCAGATCAAATGGAGCACTAAGGCAGTATCTTTCTCTTCTCAATATTGTTCTCAGCATTGTTTGCCCCTGGCTCCCAAAGTCTGTGCTACAATGGCCGTTCCAACAGGCAACCTTCAACACGTACCCTCTGAGTATCTTGAATTCCAAGAGGTCTTCAGTAAACAGATGGCTGACCGCCTACCACCTCACCGGTCCTACGACTGTCCGATCGACCTCCTTCTCGGGTCCGAGATTCCATTCGGTCGGATATTCCCTCTCTCAGAAACCGAGCTAGAAGCTCTTAAACAATATATTGACGAAAATCTCAAGAAGGACTTCATCCGTCCTTCATCGTCACCCGCCGGAGCGGGTATCTTTTTCGTTGGGAAAAAAGACGGTACCTTAAGACCCTGTGTGGATTATCGACAACTCAATAACATCACAATTAAGAACCGGTACCTGCTACCACTCATTCCTAAGCTATTTCAGAGGTTCCGATCAGCTAAGGCGTTCTCTAAACTTGACCTTCGGGGGGCCTACAATCTTGTCAGAATCAGGGCTGGGGACGAATGGAAGACGGCTTTTAGGTCCAGATTCGGGCATTTTGAGTATCTAGTGATGCCATTCGGTCTCTGTAACGCCCCGGCCACCTTTCAACACCTGGTGAATGACATCTTCCGAGAATACCTGGATGACTTCCTTGTGGTATACCTGGACGACATTCTTATCTTCTCCCCCATGCTAGAGATACACAAGAGACACGTTAAGAAGGTTCTTACCATACTTCAACAGCACAAGCTATACCTGAAAGTTGAAAAGTGCGAATTTGAAAAATCAACCATACAGTTTCTGGGATTCATCCTTTCAACCAATGGGGTCGCAATGGATCCGCAGAAGATTCAGGCAATCCAGGAGTGGCCGGCTCCATCTAACAAAAAAGGGGTACAGAGGTTTATCGGGTTCGCCAACTTCTATTGAAAATTTAGTGTTGGATTCTCGGCCATCGTGGCACCTATTACTCAATTAACCCATCAGCACAGTTCTTTTCAGTGGTCTTCAGCCGCTCAAGAGGCTTTCCTAACATTGAAGAAGTTGTTCAGTTCCGCCCCAATCCTTTGTCATCCTGACCCGACTCAACCCTTCGTATTAGAAGTAGACGCATCGGAGATCGCAACTGGAGCAATTCTCTCCCAGAGACAGGGACCTAAGGCCATTCTGCATCCGGTAGCCTTCGCCTCTAGGAAACTCAGTCCACCGGAACTCAACTACGACGTGGGTGACAGGGAGCTGTTGGCTATAAAGTTCGCTTTAGAGGAGTGGAGGTATTTGCTGGAGGGTGCTATACACCCGGTCATGATCTTTACGGATCACAAGAATCTAGAGTACCTCCGAACAGCAAGACGACTAAAACCCCGCCAGGCCCGTTGGGCCCTCTTCTTCTCCGGTTTCAACTTTCATATAGCCTACAGACCTGGAGCAAAGAACGGGAAAGCCGATGCTCTCTCTCGGATGTTCTCCGCAGACTCTCAAGCGTCAATGCAAAGCACGATCCTCTCTCCACAAAACTTTCTGGGACTAACTCAAGCGGATTTGATGTCATCCATTAGATCCTCATCTAGCTTGTGCACAGAACCAGTAGTGCACTCTTTGAGGAAATACGAGGATCTTTTTTGGATCAAGGGAAAAATATTCGTCCCACAAGGGACGCGGCCCTTAGCTCTCAAGATGTGTCATGACCATAAGATGGCAGGACACTTCGGAAGTAAGAAAATGTCTGAACTTCTTTCTCGGTCTTTTTGGTGGCCAGGATGGAGACGGGATTGTAAAGAGTACATGGCGTCCTGTTCCCTGTGCCAGCGGAACAAGGGCCAAAACACTAGGTCCTGGGGCCTGCTCAAACCTTTGCCCATCCCAGAACGGCCATGGGCTGATGTGTTCATGGATTTTATTGTCGACCTACCTACCTCGGAAAATTTTTCCACCATCCTTGTCATTGTCGACCGCTTCTCCAAAATGGCCCATTTCTTGCCCATGAGGGGCACTCCATCTGCCGTAGACACAGCTGATGTCTTCCTAAAAGAGGTCGTGAGGCTCCATGGGATACCAAGAAGCATTGTGTCAGACAGAGGCGTACAATTTACGTCCAAATTTTGGAGAGAACTCTGCAAGTCCTTGGGCATCAACGTTTGTCTCTCTTCAGCTTATCACCCCCAAAGCAACGGCCAAACGGAGAGGACAAACCAAACGTTAGAGCAATACCTCCGTTGCTTTTGTTCAGGTTCTCAGGATGATTGGGCAAGTCTTCTTCCTTACGCTGAATTCGCATACAATAATTCAATTCATGCCTCTACCAACCAGACACCATCCGGGCAAATTGTGGGTTCCATCCCACATCCTTTGCTAATGACATTCCCGAAATGACCGTCCCCGCTGTTCAGGTCAGGATAACCTCGTTGCAATCCAATTTCCAGAAGATTCAAGATATGTTACACAAGGCGCAGGAAGACTACAAGAAACAGTACGATCGGGGCAGAAAGGCGAACCCAAAGTTCAACTTAGGAGAGGAGGTCTGGTTGTCCACCATTAACCTTAGATTACCATGGCCATCTCGGAAACTTGGACCCAAGTTCATCGGTCCATTCCAAGTCAAGAGGATCATTAACCCTGTGGCTGTGGAGCTAGCACTTCCCAAGACATATCGGATCCATCCTGTGTTCCACGTGTCACTGTTGAAACCTGTGGTGCCTAGCCCTTTTCCGGGAAGAAGAGAGCCTCCGCCTCCTCCAGTCAGAATAGATGGCAAAAATGAGTTTGAAGTGGAGTCCATTCTGGGCTGTAGGAAGAAGGGCAAGCAGCTACAGTATCTGATTCAGTGGAAGGGTTACCCACCTGAGGATAATTCTTGGGAACCCGCTAGGAACCTGCATGCTCCACGGTTAATCCAAACCTTCCACCAAGATCATCCAGAATTGATGGCTAGCCTAGGCGTCCAGTGTCCGCCCTTAGGAGGGGGGCACTGTCAGGAGCCAGGGAGCATCTCCGCTCGCCGGGCTCCGGGGCGCATGCGCGGTGGACTGGCGCTTCACCGCACACCCGTCCGCGGCCTGATGGTGCGGCGTGCGCGGGTGCACGGCGGTCCCCGTGTGCGCGCCGTAGCCCGTGCGGGTGCCCGGTAGCGCGTCACACTGACGCGCTCGCCGGGCAGGGGGACTATTTCTGACAGCTCCAGCGCCCAGTCGGGTTGCTGGTTCGTCGTCAGCTCTCCCTGTTTCCTTGTGCCTGTGATATCCTGATACCTGCCTGTCTCTGTGTACCAAACCCTGGCTTGTTAAAGTACTACTCTACCGGATTAACCCACTACCTGCCTGTCTCTGTGTACCAAACCCTGGCTTGTTAAATACTACTCTACCGGATTAACCCACTACCTGCCTGTCTCTGTGTACCAAACCTTGGCTTGTTAACTACTACTCTGCCGGATTGCCTGATACCCTGACCTCTGCCTGTGTAACGGACTTGTCTCCTACCTGATACCCCTGATCTCTGCCTGCATTAACGGATTTCCTACTGTTGATCTGCCTGCTTCCTATTAACCTCTGTTTATAATTACAGTTTGCCTCTGCCTATGCTCAGTCCTCATTCCTGGTCCCGCCTACAGATTCCAGAGCACCCGCTTCCTATCTCCGGACCTCCTACCTCCCGGAAGCCCGTGCCTCCACGTGCCCCCAGCTCTCTGTACCCATTTCAGGGTCTGGGTGTGCGTGGTCGTAAGGGCGAGCCGCTCTCGGCATCTCGGCCTCGGTGAGTATTAGTCCGTGACAATAGGTCAGGTATCAGCATAGCCATTTGGATGTCTGTTGTCTGTGAGATAGCAGCTTGTTTAGCAGCAAGGTCAGCCAGAGCATTTCCCCTGGCTATCTCTGTCTGTTGGCCTGTATGTGCTTTACAATGTACTATAGCCAGTGTTTTAGGTAGCTGGATAGTTTTTAGCAGTGACATTACCAAAGAAGAATGTGAAATGTTCTTTCCATCTGCTGCCATGAAGCCACGCCTACTTCATATCACACTGAAGTCGTGTACCATGCCGTACCCATACTTCGAGTCAGTGAAAATGTTTACATCCTGACCTTCAAAGAGCTGGCATGCTCTAGTGTGTGCAATTAATTCAGCAGCCTGTGCTGATTGATATGGGATAGGCCTGGCTTCAAGTATAACATCTGGAAGCTGCACAACTGCATACCCTGCATGGTATGCATGATTATTTGGCGTAGAGCAAGAACCATCCACAAAAACATTCTGTGTGTCTGGTAGTGCTGTGGAAGATAAATCAGACCTGGGTGATGTGTCTTGGTGAATGAGGTTTATGCAGTCATGTTGTGGCATGACCTCATCCTGTTCTCCTTTTAATCCTAAAAGGGCGTTTAAAATTGGTGCTGGGCCTGCAGTGGGAGAAGCATATTTGATGTGCAATTTTGGATTAGACAGCAAAATCACCTCATATCCGCTCAACCTCTGAGCAGACATGTGCTGTGTATGTACATTTTTCAACAGGATTGACACATTGTGGGTGGTGTGAAGTGTGGTGTCGTGTCCCAGAGTGAAAGAAGTGGCCATCTCAACCACCATTACACAGAACGCTAGAGTTCTGAGACACGCGGGCATGCCTTGAACCTGCACCGGGACCATCTTTGAGAGAAAAAAAAACTACAGGGCGCAGTCTCCCACCATGTTCCTGGGCCAGTACTTCCGTCATGGTTCTGCAATTTTCCCTGGCAAACAAGTTATACATTTTGCCATATTTCAAGGAGGCCGAGGCTCGGGCTGGTAACCATTGCACATTTCAACATGGCAAAAACATTTAACATTTCATCAGACCATTTTACATTATCAGACATTTCAGAGAGGGTTGCTTGTCTCAATATATTGTCATAGAAAGAACAGTCAGTTATTCATTGGCGGCAGCAACCAATCATTCTAAGAAAGGTACGCATGTCTTTCTTGGTAAGTGGGCGGGGCAAACCCACAAGAGGGACAGCTCTTTTTTTTTTTGACTGAATTCCTAACTCCTGGAGACAGCACAAACCCTAGGTACTCAACCTCCTGTTTACACCATTGTAACTTTTTCTTAGACACTTTGTGACCACATACATGTAACCATTTCAATAAGGATAGGCTATCAGCTCGGTAGTCCTCCTCTGAAGAACTACAAATCAAAAGATCATTAACATACTGCAACAGTACAGAACTATGAGGGGCAGTCTAAGGCCCGAGGGTGGCTTGGAGTACTATATAATAGACCACAGGTGAGTCTATATAACTCTGCGGCATTCTACACCAGATAAACTGACGACTTTGTTGGTCAATCGACACAGTAAAAACAAAGAGTGGCCATGCCTCCTCGTCTACAGGGACAGAGAAAAAGAAAAATTCTTCAAATCAATCACAGTAAAATACTCTGCATCGTATGGTATGGCGGTAAGTATTGATGGCACATCAGGCACTATTGGGGCAATCGGTACCACTAGGCTATTGATGGCCCTTAGGTCTTGTACAAACCTATAGTCACCATTTGCCTTCTTTACCAGGTTAATGGGAGTATTGTAGGGCGAGACAATTTCCCTTAAGATTCCTTTCTTTAAGAAATCCTCTTTTTCTCTGTGTGTAACTCCCTCTTTGTCCTTGCTCCCTCCCTCTTTGTATAAAAGTTTCCCCTTTTGATTTCCTGAGAAATCATTTTGATAATGTGTCTGCAGTGGTGTTTGTTTAGGAATGTCAAAACATCCTGCAGCATCCTTCTCTGTCAGCTTCTTGCAAAAATCAGTTACAGTGCCTGTAGCCCAATCTGATATTTGCTGTCTTACTGTAAGTGCATGTTTAGGGCCAAGGTTGTTGAGGTATATCTGTATTAAGAGACTCTGCATGTTATACTGAACAAATCCTGCCTCTTGTGTCCAAACGTCTATAAATCTTTTTTCCAGAATCCTAACACAGATTCTGCTGACTTTTGCTTGAAAGCTGTTAAAAAAAAAAAAAATGATTGCTGTGTGTCTTCATGTGATGAGGTCCTTATCTAGTTGTGGAATGTAAGGGGGAGGAGGGGGGAGGGCACACAGTACAAGCATAGAGAAGGTTGATTTAACCCTTAAATTTACCATCCTATGACTCTGCTGAACCCATCGCGGACAATGTTTGGGCTAGGATGCTATAGGGAGCCTCGGTCCAGCCGGGGGGTCTCCACAGCATGCATTTTTATTTTCATTTTTATTTTTCTTTCTAAACATTCTAAATTCTTGTAGATGCTAAGTCTCTGTATATTATTAATTTTCCTATGTTTATAACCAAACAATTTTTATTTACATTTCAAATTTTTGGCAGAGTGCCAACAGGTTCAAACAGTGCCTTCAATTGCGGTAGCACTAATATCGCAAACAATTCCCCACTATCTATTAGGTTAGTGAGACATTAGCACTTGAACCCTGTTAGCAAAAAGCCAAATGTCCAAATTTTGAACCTGACTTTCCCTTCGCAAAAAATGTCAGTAGCAAAAAGAATTATTCAAATAGCATGTTTTAATTAAAAGTTAGCCTCACCAATTTATGTATTACCTTAATAAAGTGTTATTAACGCTCTACCCATATTTTAATTGGTAAAAACGTCCCTTAATGTCGCAGTACTTCAAAGACCTGGGACAGACTTGATAAGTCTCCCCTGCTCTTCGAATAAGTGACATTACTCCCTTCACTGTCAATCCTTCTTAAAACACAAATTTGTTATGTAAATTAAACTTTCATACAATCAGGACACTTTAGAGACATTTGTTAGTACATTAGAAGAAATTAACCTGGATACTCACCAATCCAGGGTTCATATTAAACTCTAAAATTCTTATTCAACTCTATACAGATAAATCAGCAGAAACTAAACACCAATAAACCTTAAAACAATAATTCCGGTATAAGACTTAGTTCTGTCAGACCACCCAATATTTTAATTCTCTTTTTAGTTCTTTCTCTAAAATGACACTGAATGTCTGATTACTGCAAGGAAAAGAAAATGTTTTTACTCACTGAAACAATACCAGAATGATTCTGCCGATTACAATAAGATACAGGTTATATCTTAAACTTTAGGGTCAAAGCATTCATATATAAATCATTAAAAAATAAACAGTGCAGTGGAAAGGGTGTCATCTTACCTTATGACACCCGACAAATTCCACACAGACAAACATTACACAGATTACAAATCATCTTATGACAGCTAGCTACGCAACAGGAAGATAAAGCAAAGAGATTGGGTTTTGTCCGGCACACCTTATCAGACTTTTTCTTATAATTACAGTACTGTATACATCAATCTTTCCCGAAGGTTTTTTCTACTGTTTACCCGAAACAGTCGCTGCAGTCTTATTCTATGGACTTCTCCTTAAAGTCCTTAAAACCCACCCAGGGTTTTTTATTGCTTCTCAGAGCAATTTTCTTTGAAGCCCACCCAGGGCTTATCTTACTGCTTCTCAGAACAGTTTCTTGAAGCCCACCCAGGGCTTATCTATCGAGGTCTAAAAAACTAATTACAGGTCCCTTAAAAGGAATTGATCTCTAAATAAATCACGGCAAGAGAAAAATAGATATAAATCTAGTTCACCAGACGTATTATGATCAATTTCGGACAAGTCCCCAAACTGTAGGGAGATGTAGGTTGTCTAGGGATATTTTTAGACCCTCAATAAGTCTGCATAAGGTGTACCTTACAATCCCCACAGGCCTGTGAGATTAGCCCATTGAGACAATGATAAAAAAAGAATGGACAAAGTCTCACCGAGCAAATCTAATTTTTATTCTTTGGTGTGAATATTTAAAGGGGGCTTTCAGAAACTACCGCCCCTTGACCGTGTCATACAAATTATCCAATAAAATACAGAAACAATTTATGACAAAAGTGAAACTAAATATTTTTAAGAAATCACATGCTTTATTGGAAACAAAACAGTAAAGATAACAGGGATGTGAGAAACGAAACTAGATTACATTACACACTTAGTAATATGTGAAATAGAGCACAGGGAAAAACACAAAATGGAAACTAAATTATAAAATGGATGTGGTTAAGCTAAATATGCCTTCAACAATTATTATATGAATTTTCTGTTATGAATCTCCTGTTATTGTTGGTTGCTTTACAATTTTAGTCATACTCATTAGCTTGATTTACCACACCTTTAGTAAGCACCGTATATTTCATTACCTTTTATTTCTCTGTGATTGGTGTGGGAACACCTCTATGCTGGCAGCTACACCCATTAACCTTTTAGTTTTTTATTTGTGCTGTGCTTTTTGGTTTGCGCACTAGTACTCATTATCATTTAAGACTCCACGACAACTTCCAGTGGGCCTCCTACAACCCATACCCAATGGAGAGAGGCCCTGGACCCACATGTCTATGGATTTCATTGTGGAGTTGCCCAACTCCCAAGGCAACACTGTTATCCTTATGGTGGTAGACCGGTTCTCAAAGATTTCATTGTATTCCACTTAAAGCGGGGTTCCACTCAAATTTTTAACTTAATCTTACCCCCTTCAGTTAATTGCATAGATGTTCAAATGCCACACGAAAAAATTTTTTATTGCTGTAATTACCTTTATATTGTACTTTATTGTGGCACTTCCTGTCTCTCCTCCCATGGGAGTAGGCGTGTTTATTGCCTTTCCCCGGTGCCGCACTGTCTCCTGGGAGCTTAGTGTCAGGCTTGCCAAGATTCAGTGCGGAAACAATGATCATGCGTGTGAACAAGCTGTGAATGAACAGCATTCACCGCATCCTGGAAATCAATGCTTGTGGGCTTCACATGCCCACAAGCAAGATGGAAACAGCCAGCATCACATCTTTTAAGTTATTCTTCAGTACGAAAACAGACAGATGCGGAAATATTACACCCAAACTGTGAGTATTATTTTGGGATTAGCAAAGTGTTTCAATGACTTAAAAAAAAAATAAAAAATTGGTCGCCGGACTCCACTTCTAAGGAACTGGCTTCTAAGGAACTCCATTTTTGCTCTGGAGATCTTTTGCTTACATGGGCTACCCAAGGTGATTGCCTCGGACAGGGGCAGTCAGTTTGTCTCCCGGTTCTGGCGAGCCTATTCTGCACAGTGGGGAATTCAGCTTACCTTCTCTGCATATCACCCGCAGTCTAATGGGGCTGCAGAACGAGCCAATCAGTCCTTGGAGAAATTCCTACGTTGCTATATTTCTGACGATCATAACAACTGGTCAGACCTATTACCATGGGCAGAGTTTGCTCATAACAGTGCCTTGAATTCTGCCTCCCGATTGTCTCCGTTTATGGTGAATTATGGTTTCCAACCTTCCATGTTTCCTGACTTGTTTCTTCCGCAGAGTATTCCTGCATTAGAGGAGCACCTCAGTGGTCCTCGTTCCACTTGGACACAAGTCCAGGAGGCTTTGGGACATGCTAATGATAGGTACAGACCTCATGCTGACCGCAGAGGCCTGCCTGCGCCTTCCTACCAGGTTGGGGACAGTGTCTGGCTGTCATCTCGCAATCTCTGACTTCGTGTTCCCTCACTGAAGTCCGCACCTCGATTTATTGGGCTTTTCTGTATCCTTCACAGGATTAACCCAGTGGCTTACGCGTTGGTCCTAGTATGCGCATCTCAAATGTGTTTCATGTCTCCTTATTGAAACTGTTGGTCTGCAACCAATTTACCACCTCGGTGCCACGTCCTCACACTATACAGGTTGAGAACCATGAGGAGTATGAGGTACAATCCATTGTTGACTCCCGTAGGTTCCGTGGGTGCATACAGTACCTGGTGCATTGGAAGGGGTACGGTCCGGAGGAACGCTCCTGGGTCTCATCCTCGGACGTACATGCCCCTGCCCTTCTCTGTGTTTTCCATAGAGGTTTTCCCTTCAAGCCCGGTGGTCCTCCGAGAGGGAGGGGTCGTTGAGGAGGGGGTACTGTCAGGGCTGGCTCAGCCCTTCCTTCTCTGAGCTGGCCGCTCAGCTGTCGGCTAATTGCCAGCTCTCATCTCTCTTCACAGTTACCCAGCTGTTCCTGATCCTGCTCGTCTGACCTGCCTACTTAAAGCTGTCCAGATCACTTCATCTCTGCCTTCGCCTTGGTCACATCACAAGAAACCATCTCCTGCGTTCCTGTTTAAAGACTAGCAATACTGACATTCCTTCTGGCTCCTTTGTCTGCTTGTTGTTCGACTACTTGGATCCCTGACTTCTGGCTTGGCTTATTACCCGATCCGGTTTCTGAACTCTGGCTATGCTTTGACTACACTTACTATATTTACCTTTTTATTAATAAACAAGTGTGATTTAACTGTACTTCTGTCTCGGTCTGATTCATGGTTTCTGACAGTGGGATACTGTATATATATTTTATGCACTGCAGATCACTGAATTACCTGCCTGTCTGCAAGTGTATTTGAAAACGTACACCAGCAATGGCCTGCAGTCAAATATAGGCTTGGCTTGACTGGAATGCAGTGGATATATATATGTTAGAGACTAGAGATGAGCTTCGCGTTCGAGTCAAACCCTGCCTGCCTGAAAGTGTATTTGAAAACGTACACCAGGAACTACCTGCATTCAGATATAGGCTTGGCTAGACTAGAATGCAGTGGATATATATATGTTGGAGACTAGGGATGAGCTTCGTATTCGACTCGAACATCGTGTGTTCGGTTGTTCGCCGAATTACGAACGATATGGTCCATTCACGCCAAATTCGAGTGGCGCATCACGGCCCATAATGCACTGCGGCATCGCAGTGCATTGCTGGCTGATGATTGGCAAAGCATGCACTATGACCCGCATGCTTGGCCAATCACAGCGCTGTGTGTATAGAGAGCAGTAATTGGAGGCTTTGGCCAATTATGGCTCAGGGGGTTTAGTACACGCCCCACACTATATAAGGCCGCCTGCACGTCGGCCCTGTGTAGTAGGGGTGCAACGGATCAAAAAACTCACGTTTCGGATCGTTCCTCGGATCAGGAGTCACGGTTCGGATCATTTTCGGATCAACAAAAAAAAATCTCCCCCACTGTAATATCCACAATCTCCCTATTGGCAGGGTGTGGCAGAGTATTGGCAGAGTATTGGCAGGGTATTGGCGGGTATATTGGCAAGGTATATTGGCGGGTATATTGGCAGAGTATTGGCAGGGTATTGGCAGAGTAGCCCGTGTTAAGCCTCAACATGCGGAAGACTTGGTCGAGTGGATGACCAAGCCATGCTCATCCTCCTCATCCTCTCTCACCCAGGCTCAGGGTACTTTGTCTGGCAAAGCAGCTGCCAATGCGGCCTCTTCCCTCGGCTCAATGGCATCAGTGACTCCTTCCCTAGCCCCACCATTTCCTCCTGAGGAGTCCCTTTACCGGTTTGACCACAGTGTTGGGTACATGCTCCAGGAGAATGCCCAGCATTTAGAAGGCTCTGATGATGGTACTGAGCTAGATGAAGGCAGTAACGTGAGCCTGGACAGAGGGGGTGCCCAAGAAGGACAGCAATCTGGCAGTCATGTTCCCCCTGCTGCAGCATACTGCCAGGTTTGCTCCAGTGATGAGGAGGGAGGGGATGATGAGGTCACTGACTCAACATGGGTGCCTGATAGGAGAGAGGAGGAGGAGGAGGCGACACATCACCAACGAGGCAGGATGCCCTCCAGGGGCCAGCCTAAGGGCAGCACACTGACTGCATCACACCGCAGAGCTCCACATGTGCAGGGCACTGCTGTCTCTGCACGTTATTCCAAAAGTTCTTTGGTGTGGGCCTTTTTTGAGACGAGTGCATCAGATCGCACCGCTGCTATATGCAACATATGTCTCAAGCATATCTCGCGTGGCCAAAACATCTCCCACTTGGGCACCACATGCTTGACCAGACATATGTTGACCTGCCCTGCAGTTCATTGGCAAGCGTACCTAAAAGACCCACACCAAAGAACAAAGAGGACTTCTCCTTGCTCCTCATCAGCTGGGATCTCCAACCCCACTATACCTTCAGTCCTCTCTGAAACCTGCACTGAGAGGAATGAAGGTGTAGAATTAGGTGTGTCACAGCCAAGTACTGGCGGGCAATCTGCTATCGATACACCGATGTCAGATTGTACCAGGCGAATTTCCCTGCCCCAGCTGCTGCACCGCCGAAAGAAGTTTGCTCCCAGCCATCCACATGTCCAGCGGTTGAATGCTAGCTTGGCAAAATTGCTAGCACTTCAACTGCTACCTTTTCAGTTGGTAGACTCTGCCCCCTTCCGTGAGTTTGTGGAATGTACAGGTTCCTCAGTGGCGGGTTCCCAAACGCCACTTTTTCTCACGGAAGGCGATTCCGGCTCTCTACCGGCATGTGGAAGGCAATGTCTTGGCCTCGCTGGACAGGGCGGTTAGTGGTAAGGTGCATATTACTGCTGACTCATGGGCCAGCAGGCATGGACAGGGACGTTATCTAAGTTTCACAGAGCATTGGGTGACTCTGCTGACAGCTGGGAAGGATGCAGGACAAGGTGCAGTAGTGTTGGAGGTTGTTCCACCACCACGCCTCCAAAATGCCAGTAGTGGTGATTCTGACACACCTCTCTCCTCCACCCCCTCCTCTTCTTCTTCCTACATGGCCTCTTCCTGTGCTTTGTCCTTGGAACCAGCGGTGCTCCGTAGGCGTTCACGGGGCTATGCAAGTACGCAGGCCAAAAGATGACATGCGGTGCTTGACCTGGTGTGTTTGGGTGACAGGAGCCACACTCTGCAGGGGCAGGCTCAGAGGTGGTTGATGCCACTCCAACTTAAGGCAGGAATGGTGGTTTGTGACAATGGCACCAACCTCCTCTCCGCCCTTTGACAGGGACAACTGACCCATGTGTCCTGTTTGGCTCACGTCCTTAACTTGGTGGTGCAGCGGTTCTTGGGAAGGTACCCGGGCTTACAGGATGTCCTGAGGCAGGCCAGGAAAGTCTGTGTGCATTTCTGCCGGTCATATAATGCCAGTGCTCGGCTGGCAGACCTCCAAAAGGAATTTAACTTGCCCAAGAACCGCCTAATCTGTGACATGCCCACCAGGTGGAACTCAATGTTGGCCATGCTGCAGCAGCTGCACACGCAGCAGAGGGCCATCAATGAGTACCTGTGTGACTATGGCACCAGGACAGGGTCAGAGGAGCTTGGTTTTTTTTCCCCATGCCAGTGGGCTATGATCAGGGATGCATGCACACACACACAAAGCCGGGATGTATATATATATATAGATAGATATATATATATCTATCTATATATATATATACATATATATATATAGATAGATATATATATATATATATATATATATATTTATCTATATATACAAAGACGGGATGTATATATATCTATAGATATATATATATATCTATAGATATATATAGATATATATCTATAGATATATAGATATATATTAAATACACTGCAGCTAACTGAATCAACTGCCTGCCTGAAGTATATTAGAAACAGTACAGCAGGAACGGTCTGCAGTGAGATCTACCTAACTGAATAAACTGCCTGCTAAAAGTAAATGAAATGACACTCTCTCTCTCTCCGCCAGCAACACACTACACAAGGCCGACTTGCAGGTGGCCTTATATAGTGTGGGGCGTGGACCTAACCTCCTTAGCCATAATTGGCCAAAGGCACCCTGCCTTTGGCCAATTATGGCTCTCTTTGCTTACGGCTGTCATGGTTATGCAGTAATCTTTCTCTGTCAGCTTACCTTCTCCTCATGTGTTCAGACTAAGAGGCCAGCCACTCACACCTGGCTGGTTTTATAACCTCACCTCTAAGCATGGCCCCACTCCAGGCCCTATCAGGGAACCCTATATTAACCTGTACACTGCAAGCCAGCAGTGCTGATCAACCATTGTGTGTTAGCTTTCGTGTGTACTTGCTGTGTTTCCTACGTCTGATTCCAGTTACCGACTTTGGCCTGTTCTCGACTATTCCTGTCTACTCGTGACCCTGACCTTTGGCGTGTCCCTGACTATCCCTGTTTGCCTGTGACCCTGAACCTTGGCGTGAATTCTGTTGCCCTTGTCTGCTTCTGGCCCCGACCTTGGCTTATTCCCTTACTATCCCTATCCTCCTGTTGCCTACTGTGGGTGCGAGCTGGTGGACCCTGGGGGTCCCGACCTGGAGCCAGTTGCATCCCAGTCCATCCTCACCACTAGAGGCTTTGGTGAACACCTACTGGCTCTTAGACTCTGCGCCCTAGGGAATCTTATGCTCTAACCCCGGTGGGATCCGTGCTGGTGTTCCAGCGGCCCTGTCTTCCTTACCACTCTGACTCTGTGGTGCACTCCTGATCCCAACGGTGTACATCTGTCACCTAGCCTCAAGGTGACCTGACAGTTTGATCAGCCATGGACCCGGATGATGTGCCGCTATCTGCAGATGATCTGTTGCAGGGCTTAGTTCGCACACTTGAGACCCAGGAATCGCATCAGACCCAAGTGATGTGATTCCTTCAGGATTTGGCATCCCGTTTTGAACAGGTTCAGGCCTCATTAGGACCCCCCGGTTCAACAACCTCAACCGCTATCTGCTGCTGCACCTATCATACCAGTCGCAGCCACACATTCATTACAACTGCCAGCCCCGGCCTGTTTCTCTGGGGACTCCAAGGCTTGCAGGGGGTTCCTTAGCCAGTGCACAATTCATTTTGAACTTCAGCCCCAAAACTTCCTGTCGATTGAGCGAAAGTAGCCTATATTATATCCCTCCTGTCCGGCAAGGCGCTAGCTTGGGCTGCCCCTCTGTGGGAACTGAATGATCTAGTGGTTTATAGCCTGTCTGATTTCTTGAAACTTTTTTGGAATATCTTTGAGGAACTTAGTCGTGTCTCCTCAGCGGCTAGCGCTCTTTTACGTCTCCGTCAAGAGTCCGCTTCTGTGGGACAGTATGCTCTTCAGTTCTGTATCCTCACAGCTGAATTGAGCTGGAATAATGAGGCCCTAGTTGCAACCTTTTTACATGGCCTCTCTGATAGAGTGAAGGATGAATTAGCAGGAAGATCCCTTCCTGCTGATCTGGGCGGTATCATCACCTTGTGTAACCAGATCGATATTCGCTTTCAGGAGAGGGTCCTGGAAAAAATACGCCAGCACTCCCCGTTCCTTAGGCAACCTGAGCTCCCAGTCTCTTCTCTTCGATTTGAGGAGCACCCCCTGCCTGCTGAGGAACCTATGCAGCTGGGCTGGACCAAGTTGTCTCCTGAAGAATGCGCTAGGCGCAGAACTCTGGGCCTGTGCCTCTATTGTGGGGCCAAAGGTCATTTTCGTGACACTTATTCTCTTCGTCCGGAAAAACGATCGGGGCTAATACATCTGGAAGGTGGAGTATTAGACCCTGAAATATCACCTTCACCTTCTCGTCTTCTTCTTTCTGTGTTCCTTCATGTCGGTGCTTCCTCTCGTTCACATCTGTATTCCAGAGCTGCTGGCAATTTCATGGATTGGGAAACTGCATCTTCCATGAGATTTACCCTTTTGCCCCTTTCAACGCCATTGGTGGTCTTGGCGATTGATGGCACTGTTCTCCCAGGGGGTCCTATCCGCTTCCAGACCCTCCCTGTTAAGATGTCTGTAGGGACACTCCACCAGGAGTGGATTTCCTTCCTTGTCCTACCTAAGGCTTCATCTCCTATCATATTAGGTCTTCCTTGGTTACTGCAACGAGCCCCTGCTCACTCGGTTCCACTCTCCCGACACTCCTCTGCTGCTATAGAATCAGATTGCAGATCGCAACATCTGATGGTTCGGTCATCCGATGCTCCGGGACTAGAACTGCAGCTATGTGCCGTTCTAATCCAGTTGTGTAGCTCAGAACAAACACCAGGCAGGCTGTATGTAAGTTCAAACAGGGATCTCTCTTTATTGACAGGAATACAGTCTCTTTTATACAGTAAAAGAGGAAGTGCAGACCTCCTGCTCCTATTACTCTAACAATACACCTGTAACCTAATTAACCTAATTAACCTAATTAACACGGGCTAATTAACTAATCCCTTTAGACAGCCTAGATGACTCAGACATTACCTTTAGGCCAGACTGGCCGTCTTGTAGCTCAGAAAACCCCATCAACATTATCACAATAGCAGAGTTAATTAACACAAACAACAATGGGGATCTAATGACTCTTAGATCCCATACTAGAGACTTATTTACAATACACATTCTAGCAGGCAACAGACAGACAGGTGGCTGGAATTTACATCAACATCTCCTAACAGTATCTGTCCCAGCATTATGAATCAGCCACTATTTCTAATATGGCAAATCCAGGGTCCCCAGGGTCTGTGTGTCCTGGGGGACCAGGGCCCGAATCCACAGTAATACCACCTCAAGGGTCCCCAGGCATACAGCTCACAAAGAGCACCGTTCCCCCAAATGCCAGGGCCCACGATCGATCGGCAAGAGGCTAGCATTCTGTCCCCTCCAAAAGTCTCTCTCCCGGCTAGGTCTGTCACAGTTACGGTTCCATTCTCCACACATTGACTGGACTGTTGGATGGATCCTGGCTTGGGGTTCCTCCTGTTCCTCTTCCTGCCTACTCAAGGTTACCCCAACAGAGAAACTTCCTGTTGCCACCATCCCAGTATCTTCTGCTCTTCCCGCTGCATATAGCGATTTCTGGAACGTCTCCTGCAATAGTCGGGCTGAGGCACTCTCTGGGTCATGTGGCACTCTGGATGAGGAGCCCACTTGTGAACTTGAGCCGATCATCCACTCCAGTTTGCATGGTCATTTACCTTTGCCTGTTCCTGGACCCCCTTGGACGCACACCCAGGCTGACTTGTCTACCAGTTCCACAGTCGCTACGCTCAGTGATGCGATTCTGGTGGTCGTTGCACCTGGCAATGCTGTTCAGTCAGCCTCTGCACCAGTTCAGCCTATGCCCAGTGAAGCTATCCAGCTTAACTTCTGTGACACATCACTTTCTAACCAAACTGGTCTCAGGGATCCACTGACTTCTGCCCAGTCTGATGATCCTGTGCTAGATGTCCAGCTCTTTAAGGGTCTGGGGGACCCTGCTCAGACTCTTGATGGTCTTCTTATGCCCTTACCCATTCCTAAGAAGCCTTTAGCCCTCAATAAGTCCTCTCGTCCTCTCCCTGCCGCGGTTTCGGTCTCTGAGGATAATCTTAAGTATGAGGTTAGTCAAGTTTTGGATTCCCGGCACTGTAGAGGCATTCTTCAGTACCTCGTACATTGGGAAGGGTTTGGTCCGGAGGAGAGGTCTTGGATCACTGCATCTGAGATCTTTGGGCTTCGTCTGTTGAGGAGGTTTCATCTGGAGTTTCCCTTTAAGCCAGGGCCCAGACGGGGGAGGGGGGGCCTCATAAGAGTGGGGTACTGTCATGGTTATGCAGTAATCTTTCTCTGTCAGCTTACCTTCTCCTCATGTGTTCAGACTAAGAGGCCAGCCACTCACACCTGTCTGGTTTTATAACCTCTCCTCTAAGCATGGCCCCACCCCAGGCCCTATCAGGGAACCCCTTTATTAACCTGTGCACTGCAGGCCAGCAGTGCTGATCAACCATTGTAGGAAAAGAACGACAAGGGCGCCACTCTAAGTGCAATATTTAAAAACAAATTTAATATATCTTAAAAGCAGGTACTCACAAGGGTACATGTAATCAGGCATGTGAATAATATGCAGGTAGTGCCAGGTGTCCCAGGGATATTGTCCAATCACATCTTGTGGTATCGTTCCGCTTCATAAGACAGGCTGCGCTGGTGGATTGTCGGCAAATCCGGCCGCTGGAATGCACTGTGTGTGATCTGGGGGAGCGAGAGCACTTCCGACTCCGTGCAGGGAAAGCAAATAGGCGACGCGTTTGCAGAGCTACGCTCCTTCCTCAGGCCTCACTCGCTCTTGGTGGGCGCAGAAATGGGCCCTGCTGTGAAATATTAGATCAAGAATTGTAATTACATGCCCTTGTTGAACAAGGGCAGAAAAATTGGGCCTTTGGTGGTGGTGGTGGTGGTGCAGGTGCCACAACACTGTAAGTCCTCACTCGCTCTTGGTGGGTGCAGAAATGGGCCCTGCTGTGAAATGTTAGATCAAGAATTGTAATTACATGTCCCTGTTGAACAAGGGCAGAAAAATTGGGCCTTTGGTGGTGGTGGTGGTGGTGCTGGTGCCACAACACTGTAAGTCCTCACTCGCTCTTGGTGGGTGCAGAAATGGGCCCTGCTGTGAAATATTAGATCAAGAATTGTAATTACATGCCCCTGTTGAACAAGGGCAGAAAAATTGGGCCTTTGGTGGTGGTGGTGGTGCTGGTGTCACAACACTGTAAGTCCTCACTCGCTCTTGGTGGGTGCAGAAATGGGCCCTGCTGTAAAATATTAGATCAAGAATTGTAATTACATGCCCCTGTTGAACAAGGGCAGAAAAATTGGGCCTTTGGTGGTGGTGATGGTGCTGGTGCCACAACACCGTAAGTCCTCACTCGCTCTTGGTGGGTGCAGAAATGGGCCCTGCTGTGAAATATTAGATCAAGAATTGTAATTACATGCCCCTGTTGAACAAGGGCAGAAAAATTGGGCCTTTGGTGGTGGTGGTGGTGGTGCTGGTGCCACAACACTGTAAGTCCTCACTCGCTCATGGTGAGTGCAGAAATGGGCCCTGCTGTGAAATATTAGATCAAGAATTGTAATTACATGCCCCTGTTGAACAAGGGCAGAAAAATTGGGCCTTTGGTGGTGGTGGTGCTGATGCCACAACACTGTAAGTCCTCACTCGCTCTTGGTGGGTGCAGAAATGGGCCCTGCTGTGAAATATTAGATCAAGAATTGTAATTACATGCCCCTGTTGAACAAGGGCAGAAAAATTGGGCCTTTGGTGGTGGTGGTGGTGGTGCTGGTGCCACAACACTGTAAGTCCTCACTCGCTCATGGTGGGTGCAGAAATGGGCCCTGCTGTGAAATATTAGATCAAGAATTGTAATTACATGCCCCTGTTGAACAAGGGCAGAAAAATTGGGCCTTTGGTGGTGGTGGTGCTGATGCCACAACACCGTAAGTCCTCACTCGCTCTTGGTGGGTGCAGAAATGGTCCCTGCTGTGAAATATTAGATCAAGAATTGTAATTACATGCCCCTGTTGAACAGGGGCAGAAAAATTAGGCCTTAGGCACTGGTGCTGGTGCCACAACACTGCAACCCCTAACAGATACTCTAGTTGTAACGCAGAAACAAGCCCTGCTGCAAAGTATTGCATCAAAAATTGTAATTACACGCCCCTGTTAAACAGGGGCTGAAAAATTGGGCCTTAGGCACTGGTGGTGGCGCCCAGAACCAAAAATGTTCTTACAAGCTATCAGCGTGATCATTGAGGAGGAAGAGGATAATTACTCAGGGATAGTCACTCAGCATCAGCATAGGAAGTCTTTGAAGGGATCTGAGATTTCAAAAAAAATTATTCGATTACATCAGCATCAGGTGCTTGGTAGCTGGTGGTGATCCAAGACTGATTCATTTTTATGAAGGTCAGTCGATCGACCGAGTCGGTGGACAGACGCACCCTGTGATCAGTTACAAAGGCTCCAGCAGCACTGAATGTACGTTCCAAAAGAACGCTGGATGCAGGACAGGCCAGTAGCTCAATTGCATACTGTGCAAGCTCTGGCCAGTGATCCATCCTCAAGACCCAGTAACCCAGAGGATTTTCGGTGGGAAAGGTGTCCAAGTCAGATCTTGCCCCTAGGTATTCCAGCACCATGTAAAACAGACGCTGGCGATGGTTGCTGGAACCGATCATACCTTGGGGCTGAGTCCTCTGGGTCACTAAGGACGACATGGTCCGCAGCCACCTCCTCCCAGCCACGTACAAGTCCATGGGTTTCTTGGGACTGATCCCTTAAAGACTGCTGCTGATGCTGAGTGCCAGGCTCCACCTCCATACTGACACAATCTTCCTCCTCCTCCTCCTCCTCGTCCTCTTCCTGTGTGATCGGCGGGCACGCAGGAACACTGTCTGGATAAAGGGGGCCTTGAGAGCTAAGGAAGTCCTCCTCTTCCTGCTTCTGTTCTGCCTCGTGTGCCCTGTCCATTATTCCACGCAGCGTGTGCTCCAACAGGTGGACAAGGGGGACAGTGTCACTGATGCATGCACTGTCACTGCCCACCATCCTCGTGGCCTCCTCAAATGGTGACAGGACAGTGCATGCATCCCTGATCATGGCCCACTGGCGTGGGGAAAAAAAACAAGCTCCCCTGACCCTGTCCTGGTGCCATAGTCGCACAGGTACTCATTGATGGCCCTCTGCTGCGTGTGCAGCCGCTGCAGCATGGCCAATGTTGAGTTCCACCTGGTGGGCATGTCACAGATTAGGCGGTTCTTGGGCAGGTTAAACTCCTTTTGGAGGTCCGCCAGCCGAGCACTGGCATTATATGACCGGCAGAAATGCACACAGACTTTCCTGGCCTGCCTCAGGACATCCTGTAAGCCCGGGTACCTGCCCAAGAACCGCTGCACCACCAAGTTAAGGACGTGAGCCAAACAGGGCACATGGGTCATTTGTCCCTGTCGGAGGGCAGAGAGGAGGTTGGTGCCATTGTCGCAAACCACCATTCCTGCCTTAAGTTGGCGTGGCGTCAACCACCTCTGAACCTGCCCCTGCAGAGCTGACAGAACCTCTGCCCCAGTGTGGCTCCTGTCCCCCAAGCACACCAGCTCAAGCACCGCATGGCATCTTTTGGCCTGCGTACTTGCGTAGCCCCTTGAACGGCTACGGAGCACCGCTGGTTCCGAGGACAAAGCACAGGAAGAGGCCATGGAGGAAGAAGAAGAGGAGGGGGTGGAGGAGAGAGGTGTGTCACAATCATTAGCATTTTGGAGGCGTGGTGGCGAAACAACCTCCAACACTACTGCACCTTGTCCTGCATAGTTCCCAGCTGCCAGCAAAGTCACCCAATGCGCCGTGAAACTTAGGTAACGTCCCTGTCCATGCCTACTGGACCATGAGTCAGCGGTAATATGCACCTTACCGCTGACCGCCCTGTCCAGCGAGGCATGAACATTGCCTTCCACATGCCGGTAGAGAGCCGGAATCGCCTTCCGTGAGAAAAAGTGGCGTTTGGGTTCCTGCCACTGAGGAACCGCACATTCCACACACTTAACGGAAGGGGGCAGAGTCTACCAACTAAAAAGGCAGCAGTTGAAGTGCTAGCAATTTTGCCAAGCTAGCATTCAACCGCTGGGCATGTGGATGGCTGGGAGCAAACTTCTTTTGGCGGTGCAGCAGCTGGGGCAGGGAAATTTGCCTGGTACAATCTGATCTTTGTGTACCAAAAGCAGATTGCCCACAAGTACTTGGCTGTGACACACCTAATTCTACACCTTCATTCCTCTCAGTGCAGGTCTCAGAGAGGACTGAAGGTATAGTGGGGTTGGAGATCTCAGCTAATGAGGAGCAAGGAGAGGTCCTCTTTGTTCCTTGGTGTGGGTCTTTTAGATACGCTTGCCAACGAACTGCATGGCAGGTCAACATATGTCTGGTCAAGCATGTGGTACAAAAGCAGGAGATGTTTTGGCCACGCGAGATACGCTTGAGACATATGTTGCAAATAGCAGCGGTGCGATCTGATGCACTCGTCTCAAAAAAGGCCCACACCAATGAACTTTTTGAATAACTGCAGCGCCCTGCACATGTGGAGATTTGGGGTGTGATGCAGTCAATGTGCTGCCCTTAGGCTGGCCCCTGGAGGGCATCCTGCCTCGTTGGTGATGTGCCGCCTCCTCCTCCTCTCTCCTATCAGGCACCCATGTTGAGTCAGTGACCTCATCATCCCCTCCCTCCTCATCACTGGAGCAAACCTGGCAGTATGCTGCAGCAGGGGGAGCATGACTGCCAGATTGCTGTCCTTCTTGGGCACCCCCTCTGTCCGTGCTCATGTTACTGCCTTCATCAAGCTCAGTATCATCATCAGAGCCTTCCAAACGCTGGGCATCCTCCTGGAGCATGTACCCAACACTGTGGTCAAACAGTTCGAGGGACTCCTCAGGAGGACATGGTGGGGCTAGGGAAGGAGTCACTGATGACATTGAGCCGAGGGAAGAGGCCGCTGCTTTGCCAGACAAAGTACCCTGGGCATGGGTGAGAGAGAATGAGGATGGCTTGGTCATCCACTTAACCAAGTCTTCCGCATGTTGCGGCTCAACACGGCCAGCTGCTGAAAAAAAAGGCCAAGCGTGTCCCACGGCCACGTGCTGATGAGGATGCACTGTCTCCATGACCAGCACTAGACACAGAGCCTGCTTGCCCTCTCTTATTGGCTTGTGACTAGGGATGAGCTTCGTGTTCGAGTCGAACCCATGTTCGACTCGAACATCGGCTGTTCGACCGTTCGTCGAATTGCGAACGATATGGGCCGTTCGCGCCAAATTCGTGTGGCGCGTCACGGCCCATAATTCACTGCGGCATCGCAGTGCATTGCTGGCTGATGATTGGCCAAGCATGCACTATGACCCGCATGCTTGGCCAATCACAGCGCCGCCTGAACAGAGAGCCGTAATTGGCCAAAGCCAAGGAGGCTTTGGCCAATTATGGCTCAGGGGATTTAGTACACGCCCCACACTATATAAGGCCGCCTGCACGGCGGCCCTGTGTAGTGTGTGTTCTGGTGTGCTGAGAGATAGAGAGAGAGATAGTGTCATTTGATTTGAGTTAGATAGATTAGGCAGAACAGTCAGTCAGTTAGCTGCACTTACAGTGTATTGTGTATATATATGCATCCCAGGTGTTGCATATATATATATACACTGTATTCAGTTTAGCTAGATCCGTTCCTGTTATCTTCTAGACTATTTACATTTAGTGCAGTGCGTCCTGCTCACAGTGTTCAGCTAGATCCGTTCCTGTTATCTTCTAGACTATTTACATTTAGTGCAGTGCGTCCTGCTCACAGTGTTCATCTAGATCCGTTCCTGTTATCTTCTAGACTATTTACATTTAGTGCAGTGCGTCCTGCTCACAGTGTTCAGCTAGATCCGTTCCTGTTATCTTCTAGACTATTTACATTTAGTGCAGTGCGTCCTGCTCACAGTGTTCAGCTAGATCCGTTCCTGTTATCTTCCTACTGACAGGCAGGCTTGTCTGGTTACAGTATATAAAGCTACCTGAAGAAAATTACAGGTGTTCTATTTGATCCTATTAGTACCACGGTCAGGCAGCTAGACTATTTACATTTAGTACAGTGCGTCCTGCTCACAGTGTTCAGCTAGATCCGTTCCTGTTATCTTCCTACTGACAGGCAGGCTTGTCTGGTTACAGTATATAAAGCTACCTGAAGAAAATTACAGGTGTTCTATTTGATCCTATTAGTACCACGGTCAGGCAGCTAGACTATTTACATTTAGTACAGTGCGTCCTGCTCACAGTGTTCAGCTAGATCCGTTCCTGTTATCTTCCTACTGACAGGCAGGCTTGTCTGGTTACAGTATATAAAGCTACCTGAAGAAAATTACAGGTGTTCTATTTGATCCTATTAGTACCACGGTCAGGCAGCTAGACTATTTACATTTAGTACAGTGCGTCCTGCTCACAGTGTTCAGCTAGATCCGTTCCTGTTATCTTCCTACTGACAGGCAGGCTTGTCTGGTTACAGTATATAAAGCTACCTGAAGAAAATTACTGGTGTTCTATCCCAGCTTAGTGCAGCTACAGGCCATTAGTATGTCTGGAAGGCCAAGAAGGAGAGGCAGACAGTCACAAGCCAATAAGAGAGGGCAAGCAGGCTCTGTGTCTAGTGCTGGTCGTGGAGATGGTGCATCCTCATCAGCACGTGGCCATAGGACACGCTTGGCCTTTTTTTCGGCAGCTGGCCGTGTTGAGCCGCAACATGCGGAAGACTTGGTTGAGTGGATGACCAAGCCGTCCTCATCCTCCTCATCCTCTCTCACCCAGGGTGCTTTGTCTGGCAAAGAAGCGGCCTCTTCCCTCAGCTCAATGTCATCAGTGACTCCTTCCCTAGCTCCACCATGTTCTCCTGAGGATTCCCTCGAACTGTTTGACCACAGTGTTGGGTACATGCTCCAGGAGGATGCCCAGCGTTTGGAAGGCTCTGATGATGATACTGAGCTTGATGAAGGCAGTAACATGAGCACGGACAGAGGGGGTGCCCAAGAAGGACAGCAATCTGGCAGTCATGCTCCCCCTGCTGCAGCATACTGCCAGGTTTGCTCCAGTGATGAGGAGGGAGGGGATGATGAGGTCACTGACTCAACGTGGGTGCCTGATAGGAGAGAGGAGGAGGAGGAGGAGGAGGAGGAGGAGGAGAAGGAGGAGGCGGCACATCACCAACGAGGCAGGATGCCCTCCAGGGGCCAGCCTAAGGGCAGCACATTGACTGCATCACACCCCAAAGCTCCACATGTGCAGGGCGCTGCAGTCTCTGCGCGTTATTCAAAAAGTTCTTTGGTGTGGGCGAGTGCATCAGATCGCACCGCTGCTTTTTGCAACATATGTCTCAAGCGTATCTCGCGTGGCCAAAACATCTCCCGCTTGGGTACCACATGCTTGACCAGACATATGTTGACCTGCCATGCAGTTCGTTGGCAAGCGTATCTAAAAGACCCACACCAAAGAACAAAGAGGATCTCTCCTTGCTCCTCATCAGCTGAGATTTCCAACCCCACTAGACCTCCAGTCCTCTCTGAGACCTGCAGTGAGAGGAATGAAGGTGTAGAATTAGGTGTGTCACAGCCAAGTACTTGTGGGCAATCTGCTTTTGGTACACCAACGTCAGATTGTACCAGGCAAATTTCCCTGCCCCAGCTGCTGCACCGCCGAAAAAAGTTTGCTCCCAGCCATCCACATGCCCAGCGGTTGAATGCTAGCTTGGCAAAATTGCTAGCACTTCAACTGCTGCCTTTTCAGTTGGTAGACTCTGCCCCCTTCCGTGAGTTTGTGGAATGTGCGGTTCCTCAGTGGCAGGTACCCAAACGCCACTTTTTCTCACGGAAGGCGATTCAGGCTCTCTACCGGCATGTGGAAGGCAATGTCCATGCCTCGCTGGACAGGGCGGTCAGCGGTAAGGTGCATATTACCGCTGACTCATGGTCCAGCAGGCATGGACAGGGACGTTACCTAAGTTTCACGGCGCATTGGGTGACTCTGCTGGCAGCTGGGAAGGATGCAGGACAAGGTGCAGTAGTGTTGGAGGTTGTTCCGCCACCACGCCTCCAAAATGCTGATTGTGACACACCTCTCTCCTCCACCCCCTCCTCTTCTTCTTCGTCCATGGCCTCTTCCTCGGAACCAGCGGTGCTCCGTAGGCGTTCAAGGGGCTACGCAAGTACGCAGGCCAAAAGATGCCATGCGGTGCTTGAGCTGGTGTGCTTGGGGGACAGGAGCCACACTGGGGCAGAGGTTCTGTCAGCTCTGCAGGGGCAGGTTCAGAGGTGGTTGACGCCACGCCAACTTAAGGCAGGAATGGTGGTTTGCGACAATGGCACCAACCTCCTCTCTGCCCTCCGACAGGGACAAATGACCCATGTGCCCTGTTTGGCTCACGTCCTTAACTTGGTGGTGCAGCGGTTCTTGGGCAGGTACCCGGGCTTACAGGATGTCCTGAGGCAGGCCAGGAAAGTCTGTGTGCATTTCCGCCGGTCATATAATGCCAGTGCTCGGCTGACGGACCTCCAAAAGGAGTTTAACCTGCCCAAGAACCACCTAATCTGTGACATGCCCACCAGGTGGAACTCAACGTTGGCCATGCTGCAGCGGCTGCACACGCAGCAGAGGGCCATCAATGAGTACCTGTGCGACTATGGCACCAGGACAGGGTCAGAGGAGCTTGGTTTTTTTTCCCCACGCCAGTGGGCCATGATCAGGGATGCATGCACTGTCCTGTCACCATTTGAGGAGGCCACGAGGATGGTGAGCAGTGACAGTGCATGCATCAGTGACACTGTCCCCCTTGTCCACCTGTTGGAGCACACGCTGCGTGGAATAATGGACAGGGCACTTGAGGCAGAACAGAGGCAGGAAGAGGAGGACTTCCTTAGCTCTCAAGGCCCCCTTTATCCAGACAGTGTTCCTGCGTGCCCGCCGATCACACAGGAAGAGGACGAGGAGGAGGAGGAGGAGGAGGAAGATTGTGTCAGTATGGAGGTGGAGCCTGGCACTCAGCATCAGCAGCAGTCTTTAAGGGATCAGTCCCAAGAAACACATGGACTTGTACGTGGCTGGGAGGAGGTGGCTGCGGATGTTGTCGTCCTTAGTGACCCAGAGGACTCCGGACCGAATGCCTCAGCAAACCTACGCTGCATGGCCTCCCTGATCCTGCAAAGCCTGCGTAAGGATCCTCGTATTCGTGGTATCAAGGAGAAGGACCAATACTGGCTGGCAACCCTCCTTGATCCACGTTACAAGGGTAAGGTTGCGGACCTTATCTTGCCATCGCAGAGGGAGCAGAGGATTACAAACTCCTGTTTCTGGACAACGTGTTGCTGAGGCTTCGGTCAGTCAAAGAAGGAGCGGTGGAGAAGGTGGCCGTCTGATCGATGCGTTCAGACAATTTTTTGGTCCGCAGCCCCAAGGTATGATCGGTTCCAGCAACCATTGCCAGCATCTGTTTTACATGGTGCAGGAATACCTAGGGGCAAGATTAGACTTGGACACCTTTCCCACCGAAAATCCTCTGGGTTACTGGGTCTTGAGGATGGATCACTGGCCAGAGCTTGCACAGTATGCAATTGAGCTACTGGCCTGTCCTGCATCCAGCGTTCTTTCGGAACGCACATTCAGTGCTGCTGGAGGCGTGGTAACCGATCACAGGGTGCGTCTGTCCACCGACTCGGTCGATCGGCTGACCTTCATAAAAATTAATCAGTCTTGGATCATCACCAGCTACCAAGCACCTGATGCTGATGTAACCGAATAATTTTTTTTGAAATCTCAGATCCCTTCAAAGACTGCCTATGCTGATGCTGAGTGACTATCCCTGAGTAATTATCCTCTTCCTCCTCAATCATCACGCTGATAGCTTGTAAGAACATTTTTGGTTCTGGGCGCCACCACCAGTGCCTAAGGCCCAATTTTTCAGCCCCTGTTTAACAGGGGCGTGTAATTACAATTTTTGATGTAATACTTTGCAGCAGGGCTCGTTCCTGCATTCCAACTAGAGTGTCTGTGAGGGGTTGCAGTGTTGTGGCACCAGCACCAGTGCCTAAGGCCCAATTTTTCTGCCCCTGTCTAACAGGGGCATGTAATTACAATTTTTGATGCAATACTTTGCAGCAGGGCTCGTTCCTGCATTCCAACTAGAGTGTCTGTGAGGGGTTGCAGTGTTGTGGCACCAGCACCAGTGCCTAAGGCCCAATTTTTCTGCCCCTGTCTAACAGGGGCGTGTAATTACAATTTTTGATGCAATACTTTGCAGCAGGGCTCATTCCTGCGTTCCAACTAGAGTGTCTGTGAGGGGTTGCAGTGTTGTGGCACCAGCACCAGTGCCTAAGGCCCAATTTTTCTGCCCCTGTCTAACAGGGGCGTGTAATTACAATTTTTGATGCAATACTTTGCAGCAGGGCTCGTTCCTGCGTTCCAACTAGAGTGTCTGTGAGGGGTTGCAGTGTTGTGGCACCAGCACCAGTGCCTAAGGCCTAATTTTTCAGCTCCTGTTCAACAGGGGCATGTAATTACAATTCTTGATCTAATATTTCACAGCAGGGCCCTGTGAGGGATTACAGTGTTGTGGCCACAGCAACACCTAAGGCCCAAATTTCTGCTGAGTATATAGGGCAGGACCCTACTTTCAAACATCTAACTTACAAACGACTCCTACTTGCAAACGGAAGGAGACAACAGGAAGTGAGATGAAATCTACCCCTAGGAAGGGAAATTCTCTCCTGTAAGAGTTAATATGGGAAAACAATTTCTCCTTTCCACTGATGCTTTCCAATCCTTGTTCCACAAAAAAACCCACATTTTCAAAAAACATTTTTCATTGGGACAAAAAGTGAGGTGAAATCTTCTGAAGAGGAGGAAAGACAGCAAAACAAATGTCACAGGGGTGATAACCCTTCCCTATGTTTTCCAAAAAGCTTAAAAAAGATTTTTTGGCTGGAGCTAAACACGTTAAAAATGTACCCGTTCAAAATTACAAAGAGATTCTACTTAACAACAAACCTACAGTCCCTGTCTTGTTTGCACCGCCTGTATACTGCTGTTCAGAGTATATAGGGCCTTTCCTTATTTTAATTTGGGTGCGGGGTTCCCCTTAATATCCATACAAGACCCAAAGGGCCTGGTAATGGACTGGGGGGTACCCATGCCGTTTGTCTCACTGATTTTCATCCATATTGCCATTACCCGACATGACATTAAACCCGCAAGCAGTTTTAAATGAGATTTTTTCCTTTAAAAATGACATTTGGTGCAGGGACTGTTCTAAACACGGGAAACACGCGCCACTTTACAGGCATACTATAGACACCCCCCAGGTACGATATTTAAAGGAATATTTCACTTTTTTTTTTTTACTTTAAGCATCATTAAAATCACTGCTCCCGAAAAAACGGCCGTTTTTAAAAGTTTTTTTTGCATTGATACATGTCCCCTGGGGTAGGACCCGGGTCCCCAAACCCTTTTTAGGACAATACCATGCAAATTAGCCTTTAAAATGAGCACTTTTGATTTCGAACGTTCGAGTCCCATAGACGTCAATGGGGTTCTAACGTTCGTGCGAACTTTCGGTCCGTTCGCAGGTTCTGGTGCGAACCGAACCGGGGGGTGTTCGGCTCATCCCTACTTGTGACTGTCTGCCTCTCCTTCTTGGCCTTCCAGACATACTAATGGCCTGTAGCTGCACTAAGCTGGGATATATATATATATGTACTGATACTGCAGCTAGCAAAATCAACTGCCTGCCTGTAGTATGAGAACACCACCAACCTTCTACAGGTAGCTTTAGCTGAACACTGTGCAGAGCTCGCAAAAAAATAACTTGTAGATTTTTTAGCTGCCTGCTGTAGCGATAGGATCAGGAAAACACCACCAACCTTCTACAGGTAGCTTTAGGTGAACACTGTGCAGAGCTCGCAAAAAAATAACTTGTAGGTTTAGCTGAACACTGTGAGGAGAACGCACCACACTAACTTGTAGTTTTAGCTGAACACTGTGAGCAGGACGCACCGCACTAACTTGTAGTTTTAGCTGAACACTGTGAGCAGGACGCACCGCACTAACTTGTAGTTTTAGCTGAACACTGTGAGCAGGATGCACCCCACTAACTTGTAGTTTTAGCTGAACACCGTGAGCAGGACGCACTGCCCTAACTTGTAGCTTTAGATGAACACAGTGCAGAGGTCTCACTACACTAACTTGTAGTTTTAGCTGAACACTGTGAGCAGGATGCACCGCACTAACTTGTAGTTTTAGCTGAACACTGTGAGCAGGATGCACCCCACTAACTTGTAGTTTTAGCTGAACACTGTGAGCAGGACGCACCGCACTAACTTGTAGTTTTAGCTGAACACTGTGAGCAGGACGCACCGCACTAACTTGTAGTTTTAGCTGAACACTGTGAGCAGGACGCACTGCACTAACGTTTAGCTTTAGATGAACACTGTGAGCAGGACGTACTGCCCTAACTTGTAGCTTTAGATGAACACAGTGCAGAGGTCTCACTACACTAACTTGTAGTTTTAGCTGAACACTGTGAGCAGGACGCACCGCACTAACTTGTAGTTTTAGCTGAACACTGTGAGCAGGACGCACTGCCCTAACTTGTAGCTTTAGATGAACACAGTGCAGAGGTCTCACTACACTAACTTGTAGTTTTAGCTGAACACTGTGAGCAGGACGCACAGCACTAACTTGTAGCTTTAGATGAACACTGTGCAGAGGTCTCACTACACTAACTTGTAGTTTTAGCTGAACACTGTGAGCAGGACGCACTGCACTAACTTGTAGCATTAGATGAACACTGTGCAGAGGTCTCACTACACTAACTTGTAGTTTTAGCTGAACATTGTGAGCAGGACGCACCGCACTAACTTGTAGTTTTAGCTGAACACTGTGAGCAGGACGCACCGCACTAACTTGTAGTTTTAGCTGAACACTGTGAGCAGGATGCACCGCACTAACTTGTAGTTTTAGCTGAACACTGTGAGCAGGACGCACCGCACTAACTTGTAGTTTTAGCTGAACACTGTGAGCAGGACGCACTGCACTAACTGTAAATAGTCTAGCTGCCTGACTGTGGTACTAATAGGATCAAAAGAACACCAGCAATTTTCTTCAGGTAGCTGTAAATACTGTAACAAGACAAGCCTGCCTGTCAGTAAGAAGATAACAGCAACGGATCTAGCTAAACTGAATACAGTGTATATATATATATATATATATATATATATATATATATATATATATATATATATGCAACACCTGGGATGCATATATATACACAATACACTGTAAGTGCAGCTAACTCACTGATTGTCCTGCCTAATCTAGCTAACTCAAATGAAATGACACTGTCTCTCTCTCTCTCTAAGCACGCCGGAACACACTACACAGGGCCGCCGTGCAGGCGGCCTTATATAGTGTGGGACGTGTTCTAAACCCCCTGAGCCATAATTGGCCAAAGCCACCCTGGCTTTGGCCAATTACAGCTCTCTCTACTGACGGCGCTGTGATTGGCCAAGCATGCGGGTCATAGTGCATGCTTGGCCAATCATCAGCCAGCAATGCACTGCGATGCCGCTGTGAATTATGGGCCGTGATGCGCCACACGAATTTGGCGCGAACGGCCCATATCGTTCACAATTCGGCGAACGGGCGAACAGACGATGTTCGAGTCGAACATGGGTTCGACTCGAACACAAAGCTCATCCCTAGCGCTCAAATCCACATGTTGCTGATCAACCATTGTGTGTTAGCTTTCGTGTGTACTTGCTGTGTTTCCTACGTCTGATTCCAGTTACTGACTTTGGACTGTTCTCGACTATTCCTGTCTGCTCGTGACCCTGACCTTTGGCGTGTCCCCAACTAACCCTGTTTGCCTGTGACCCTGAACTTTGGCGTGAACTCTGTTTCCCTTGTCTGCTTGTGGCCCCGACCTTGGCTTATTCCCTTACTATCCCTATCCTCCTGTTGCCTACTGTGGGTGTGAGCTGGGGGACCATGGGGGTCGCAACCTGGAGCCAGTTGCAGCCCAGTCCATCCTTACCACTAGAGGCTCTGGTGAACACCTACTGGCTCTTAGACTCCGCGCCCCAGGGAATCTCATGCTCTAACCCCGGTGGGATCCGTGCTGGTGTTCCAGCAGCCCTGTCTTCCTTACCACCCTGACTCCTATCCGCAGCAGTCAGCCGTAGGGTTCACTACCTTGTAGTGCACTCCTGATCCCAACAGTGTGCATCTGTCACCTAGCCTCAAGGTGACCTGACAACGGCGCTGTGATTGGCCAAGGAATGCGGGTCATAGTGCATGCTTGGCCAATGATCAGCCAGCAATGCACTGCAATAATGCAGTGCATTATGGGGCTTGACGCGCCGCTCAAATTTGGCACCAACACCCCATAATGTTCGATCTTCATCGAACGATCAAACAGCCGATGTTCGAGTCAAACTCACGTGTGACTCAAACTCGAAGCCACTAGCCTCAAGGTGACCTGACAGTTTGATCAGCCATGGACCCGGCCGATGTGCCGTTACCCGCAGATGATCCGTTGCAGGGCTTAGTTCGCAGACTTGAGACCCAGGAATCTCATCAGACCCAAGTGATGCGATTCCTTCAGGATTTGGCACCCCTTTTGAACAGGTTCAGTCCTCATTAGGACCCCCGGTTCAACCTCAACCGCTATCTGCTGCTGCACCTATCGCACCAGTCGCAGCCACACATTCATTACCACTGCCAGCTCCTGCCCGTTTCTCTAGGTCATAGTGCATGCTTGGCCAATCATCAGCCAGCAATGCACTGCAATGATGCAGTGCATTATGGGACGTGACACGCCGCTCAAATTTGGCACGAACACCCCATAATGTTCGATCTTCGTCAAACGATCGAACAGCCGATGTTCGAGTCGAACTCACGTGTGACTCGAACTCGAAGCTCATCCCTATTGTTAACCCACTTGTACTAAATACCCCCAATATGAAAATATTGGGGTGTATACTCTATTATAACATTGTTCTTCAATTTCTTGGAGTGTTATAAAATTATCTGATATAAATGATTCCAATAAAGAGAAATGAGTTCCATTCATGTAGAGAATAGTTACATTCATTCATGGGGGAGAAATTCATTTTCCTCTGGTAACATTCTTGTCTTCTTCTACAGATTGTCCCATAATCACCTGATAGACAGTTCCTGCCCCCACCTGGCATCTGGAATAAGAAATAACCAGACACTGAGGAGACTGAACCTGAATGAGAACAATCTGGAGGGTCCTCATTTCAGGGATCTGATGGAAGCTCTGACAACAAGCCAGATAGAGGAATTACTGTGAGTATAACAGGACTGACTGAGACAATAATATTCTGGGACATTTTTTTATCCACAACACATAAATATTATATAATGTATGATAATACAGTATAGCCAATCCCAGGCTGTTTTCTTAATTGTTGGATCTTATCACATTCTGTTATCAGCAATTAAATATTTTCCTAAAGGTTTTTTAGCCCCACCATCTATATACTGTATAAATGTCCTTCCTTGTGCACAGTGCTAGAAGAACTTTTATAAACATTTAATCGCTTGCCGATCTCCCTATAGAAGTTCTACTGGTACAGGGTGGCGGCTGTGCACAGGACACAAATATATACATGATCCTGCACTTCTGGGTAGCAGGTACAAATGCTCACCGCTGGCAGCTCGCTCCCACTGTTATTATAAACAGTGGGAGCCAATGGGCGGGTACCATGGACTCAAAGTCTGCCAGCACCCACCAATCATTCAGTACAGAGGTAGAATGGCAGTCTGTCTATGTAAACAAGGCAGAGTGCCATTCTGTCAGGAGGGAAGGCATGGATCCTGTGTTCCTGCAACGCAGAGACTAATATCCATGTCTTCCTTTAGTAAAGGCACCTCCCACACTGTAAATAGAAAACAATGGCTAGGCACTCAGTTAACCCTTTGATCGCCCCTGATGTTAACCCCTTCCAAGCCAGTGTCATTAGTACAGTGACAGTGCACATTTTAGCACTAATCACTGTATTAGTGTCGCTGGTCCAAAAAAGTGTCAAAAGTGTCACTTAGTGTCCCATTGTCCGCAGCAATATCGCAGTCCCACTAAGAGTCTCTGATCGCCATCATTACTAGCAATAAATAAATATTCCATAAATATATCCCATAGTTTGTAGACTTAAGTCCTAATTAACTAAAGCAGCTCCCAGTCCCGCCCTCCATTCAGCACTGTGCTGCCCCTCACTCCTCTGTGATGTACAAGTGCTATAAGGTAGGAGAGAGCTAACTACAGCTGTGTGTTGGGAGCAACAGGGGAAACCGCTATAGAGGGGCAGAGGACACTATTGGGGGGAAGAAGCAGAGGATAGTACTATGCAGAGGGGCAGAGGAGAGGACACTAAAGTGGGGGATAAGGTTGCATAGGACACTGCTATGGGGGGCACTACAGGGGGGGCAGAGGACACTCCTTTGGGGGTTTGGTGCAGAGGACACTGCTATGGGGGCACTACAGGGGGGCAGAGGACACTGCTTTGGGGGTTTGGTGCAGGGGAAACTGCTATAGAGGGGCAGAGGACACTACTGGGGGGGAAGAAGCAGAGTATAGTGCTATGCAGAGGGGCAGAGGAGAGGACACTGCTATGGGGGTCACTACAGGGGGGGCAGAGGACACTACTTGGGAGTTTGGTACAGAGGACACTCATATGAGGGGGGCAGAGGATAATTCTGTGGGGGGTGGCAGAGGACACTGCTATCGGGTGGCAGAGGGCACTATGCAGGGCCAAGGGCAGAGGAGAGGACACTACTGTAGGGGGGGTTTGCAGAGGACACTGCTATATGGGGAGGGTACTATGGAGGGGCAGAGGACACTACTGGGTTTGTGATGCAAAGGGCACTGCTATGGGAGGGCAGAGGACACTACTGTCGGGGATGGGGGGTGGCAGAGGACACTGCTTTGGGGGTTGCAGAGGACACTGCTATGGGGGAACTACAGAGGGGGGGCACTGCTATGGGGGGCAGAGGGCACTACAGTAGAGGGGGATGGCAGAGGACACTGTTATGGGGCAGAGGGCACTACAGTGGAGGGAGGGGAGCAGAGCACATTGGTTTGAAGGGGCACAGGACACTACTGTTGGTGGGGTCAGAGGATATCACTGTGTGTGTGGGGGGCAGAGGACACTACAGTGGGGGAGCATAGTATATTACTGGGGACACTAACTTGTAGTTTGAGATGAAAACTGTGAGCAGGATGCACCCCACTGACTTGTAGTTTTAGCTGAACACTGTGAGCAGGACACACTGCACTAACTTGTAGTTTTAGATGAACACTGTGAACAGGACGCACTGCACTAACTTGTAGCTTTAGATGAACACAGTGCAGAGGTCTCACTACACTAACTTGTAGATTTAGCTGAACACTGTGAGCAGGACGCACTGCACTAACTTGTAGCTTTAGATGAACACAGTGCAGAGGTCTCACTACACTAACTTGTAGTTTTAGCTGAACACTGTGAGCAGGACGCACCGCACTAACTTGTAGTTTTAGCTGAACACTGTGAGCAGGACGCACCGCACTAACTTGTAGTTTTAGCTGAACACTGTGAGCAGGACGCACCGCACTAACTTGTAGTTTTAGCTGAACACTGTGAGCAGGACACACCCCACTAACTTGTAGTTTTAGCTGAACACTGTGAGCAGGATGCACTGCACTAACTTGTAGCTTTAGATGAACACTGTGCAGAGGTCTCACTACACTAACTTGTAGTTTTAGCTGAACACTGTGAGCAGGACGCACCGCACTAACTTGTAGTTTTAGCTGAACACTGTGAGCAGGACGCACTGCACTAACTTGTAGCTTTAGATGAACACAGTGCAGAGGTCTCACTACACTAACTTGTAGTTTTAGCTGAACACTGTGAGCAGGACGCACAGCACTAACTTGTAGCTTTAGATGAACACTGTGCAGAGGTCTCACTACACTAACTTGTAGTTTTAGCTGATCACTGAGCAGGACGCACCGCACTAACTTGTAGTTTTAGCTGAACACTGTGAGCAGGACGCACTGCACTAACTTTTAGCTTTAGTTGAACACAGTGCAGAGGTCTCACTACACTAACTTGTAGTTTTAGCTGAACACTGTGAGCAGGACGCACTGCACTAACTTGTAGCTTTAGATGAACACTGTGCAGAGGTCTCACTACACTAACTTGTAGTTTTAGCTGAACACTGTGAGCAGGATGCACCGCACTAACTTGTAGTTTTAGCTGAACACTGTGAGCAGGACGCATCCCACTAACTTGTAGTTTTAGCTGAACACTGTGAGCAGGACGCACCGCACTAACTTGTAGTTTTAGCTGAACACTGTGAGCAGGACGCACCGCACTAACTTGTAGTTTTAGCTGAACACTGTGAGCAGGACGCACCCCACTAACTTGTAGTTTTAGCTGAACACTGTGAGCAGGACGCACTGCATTAACTTGTAGCTTTAGATCAACACTGTGCAGAGATCTCACTACACTAACTTGTGGTTTTGGCTGAACACTGTGAGCAGGACGCACTACACTAACTTGTAGCTTTAGATGAACACTGTGCGGAGGTCTCACTACACTAACTTGTAGTTTTAGCTGAACACTGTGAGCAGGACGCACTACACTAACTTGTAGTTTTAGCTGAACACTGTGAGTAGGACGCACCACACTAACTTGTAGTTTTAGCTGAACACTGTGAGCAGGACGCACCGCACTAACTTGTAGTTTTAGCTGAACACTGTGAGCAGGACGCACCCCACTAACTTGTAGTTTTAGCTGAACACTGTGAGTAGGACGCACCGCACTAACTTGTAGTTTTAGCTGAACAATGTGAGCAGGACGCACTGCACTAACTGTAAATAGTCTAGCTGCCTGACTGTGGTACTAATAGGATCAAAAAAACACCAGCAATTTTCTTCAGGTAGCTGTAAATACTGTAACAAGACAAGCCTGCCTGTCAGTAGGAAGATAACAGGAACGGATCTAGCTAAACTGAATACAGTGTATTTATATATATATGCAACACCTGGGATGCATATATATATACACAATACACTGTAAGTGCAGCTAACTCACTGATTGTCCTGCCTAATCTAGCTAACTCAAATGAAATGACACTGTCTCTCTGTCTATCTATGTATCTCAACGCCGGAACACACACTACACAGGGCCGCCGTGCAGGCGGCCTTATATAGTGTGGGGCGTGTTCTAAACCCCCTGAGCCATAATTGGCCAAAGCCACCCTGGCTTTGGCCAATTACAGCTCTCTCTACTGACGGCGCTGTGATTGGCCAAGCATGCGGGTCATAGTGCATGCTTGGCCAATCATCAGCCAGCAATGCACTGCGATGCCGCAGTAAATTATGGGCCGTGACGCGCCACACGAATTTGGCGCGAACGGCCCATATCGTTCGCAATTCGGCGGGCGGGCAAACAGACGATGTTCAAGTCGAACATGGGTTCGACTCGAACACGAAGCTCATCCCTAGCGCTCAAATCCACATGTTGCTGATCAACCATTGTGTGTTAGCTTTCGTGTGTACTTGCTGTGTTTCCTACGTCTGATTCCAGTTACTGACTTTGGCCTGTTCTCGACTATTCCTGTCTGCTCGTGACCCTGAACTTTGGCGTGAACTCTGTTTCCCTTGTCTGCTTGTGGCCCCGACCTTGGCTTATTCCCTTACTATCCCTATCCTCCTGTTGCCTACTGTGGGTGTGAGCTGGGGGACCCTGGGGGTCGCGACCTGGAGCCAGTTGCAGCCCAGTCCATCCTTACCACTAGAGGCTCTGGTGAACACCTACTGGCTCTTAGACTCCGCGCCCCAGGGAATCTCACGCTCTAACCCCGGTGGGATCCGTGCTGGTGTTCCAGCAGCCCTGTCTTCCTTACCACCCTGACTCCCACCTGCAGCAGTCAGCCGTAGGGTCCACTACCTTGTAGTGCACTCCTGATCCCAACGGTGTGCATCTGTCACCTAGCCTCAAGGTGACCTGACAACGGCGCTGTGATTGGCCAAGGAATGCGGGTCATAGTGCATGCTTGGCCAATGATCAGCCAGCAATGCACTGCAATGATGCAGTGCATTATGGGGCTTGACGCGCCGTTCAAATTTGACACCAACACCCCATAATGTTTGATCTTCATCGAACGATCAAACAGCTGATGTTCGAGTCAAACTCACGTGTGACTCGAACTCGAAGCCACTAGCCTCAAGGTGACCTGACAGTTTGATCAGCCATGGACCCGGCCGATGTGCCGTTACCCGCAGATGATCCGTTGCAGGGTTTAGTTCACAGACCCAGGAATCTCATCAGACCCAAGTGATGCGATTCCTTCAGGATTTGGCATCCCTTTTTGAACAGGTTCAGTCCTCATTAGGACCCCCGGTTCAACCTCAACCGCTATCTGCTGCTGTACCTATCGCACCAGTCGCAGCCACACATTCATTACAACTGCCAGCCCCGGCCCGTTTCTCTGTGTCATAGTGCATGCTTGGCCAATCACCAGCCAGCAATGCACTGCAATGACGCAGTGCATTATGGGACGTTACACGCCGCTCAAATTTGGCACGAACACCCCATAATGTTCGATCTTCGTCGAACGATCGAACAGCCGATGTTCGAGTCGAACTCACGTGTGACTCGAACTCGAAGCTCATCCCTATTGTTAACCCACTTGTACTAAATACCCCCAATATGAAAATATTGGGGTGTATACTCTATTATAACATTGTTCTTCAATTTCTTGGAGTGTTATAAAATTATCTGATATAAATGATTCCAATAAAGAAAAATGAGTTCCATTCATGTAGAGAATAGTTACATTCATTTCTGGGGGAGAAATTCATTTTCCTCTGGTAACATTCTTCTCTTCTTCTACAGATTGTCCCATAATCACCTGATAGACAGTTCCTGCCCCCACCTGGCATCTGGAATAAGAAATAACCAGACACTGAGGAGACTGAACCTGAATGAGAACAATCTGGAGGGTCCTCATTTCAGGGATCTGATGGAAGCTCTGACAACAAGCAGGATAGAGGAATTACTGTGAGTATAACAGGACTGACTGAGACAATAATATTCTGGGACATTTTTTTATCCACAACACATAAATATTATATAATGTATGATAATACAGTATAGCCAATCCCAGGCTGTTTTCTTAATTGTTGGATCTTATCACATTCTGTTATCAGCAATTAAATATTTTTCTAAAGGTTTTTTAGCCCCACCATCTATATACTGCATAAATGTCCTTCCTTGTGCACAGTGCTAGAAGATATTTTATAAACATTTAATCGCTTGCCGATCGCCCTATAGAAGTTCTACTGGTACAGGGTGGCGGCTGTGCACAGGACACAAATATATACATGATCCTGCACTTCTGGGTAGCAGGTACAAATGCTCACCGCTGGCAGCTCGCTCCCACTGTTATTATAAACAGCGGGAGCCAATGAGCGGGTACCATGGACTCAAAGTCTGCCAGCACCCACCAATCATTCAGTACAGAGGTAGAATGGCAGTCTGTCTATGTAAACAAGGCAGAGGGCCATTCTGTCAGGAGGGAAGGCATGGATCCTGTGTTCCTGCAATGCAGAGACTAGTATCCATGTCTTCCTTTAGTAAAAGCACCTCCCACACTGTAAATAGAAAACACTGGCTAGGCACTCAGTTAACCCTTTGATCGCCCCTGATGTTAACCGATTCCAAGCCAGTGTCATTATTACAATGACAGTGCACATTTTAGCACCAATCACTGTATTAGTGTCGCTGGTCCAAAAAAGTGTCAAAAGTGTCACTTAGTGTCCCATTGTCCGCAGCAATATCGCAGTCCCACTAAGAGTCTCTGATCGCCATCATTACTAGCAATAAATAAATATTCCATAAATATATCCTATAGTTTGTAGACCTAAGTCCTAATTAACTAAAGCAGCTCCCAGTCCCGCCCTCCATTCAACACTGTGCTGTCCCTCAATCCTCTGTGATGTACAAGTGCTATAAGGTAGGAGAGAGCTAACTACAGCTGTGTGTTGGGAGCAACAGGGGCAACCGCTATAGAGGGGCAGAGGACACCACTGGGGGGAAGAAGCAGAGGATATTGCTATGCAGAGGGGCAGAGGAGAGGACACTACAGTGGGGGGATAAGGTTGCATAGGACACTGCTATGGGGGGCACTACAGGGGGGGGCAGAGGACACTCCTTTGGGGGTTTGGTGCAGAGGACACTGCTATGGGGGCACTACAGGGGGGCAGAGGACACTGCTTTGGGGGTTTGGTGCAGGGGAAACTGCTATAGAGGGGCAGAGGACACTACTGGGGGAGAAGAAGCAGAGTATAGTGCTATGCAGAGTGGCAGAGGAGAGGACACTGCTATGGGGGTCACTACAGGCGGGGCAGAGGACACTACTTGGGAGTTTGGTACAGAGGACACTCACATATGGGGGGCAGAGGATAATTCTGTGGGGGGATGGCAGAGGACACTGCTATCGGGTGGCAGAGGGCGCTATGCAGGGCCGGGGCAGAGGAGAGGACACTACTGTAGGGGGGTTTGCAGAGGACACTGCTATATGGGGAGGGTACTACGGAGGGGCAGAGGACACTACTGGGTTTGTGATGCAAAGGGCACTGCTATGGGAGGGCAGAGGACACTACTGTGGGGGATGGGGGGTGGCAGAGGACACTGCTTTGGGGGTTGCAGAGGACACTGCTATGGGGGAACTACAGAGGGGGGGCACTGCTATGGGGGCAGAGGGCACTACAGTAGAGGGGGATGGCAGAGGACACTGTTATGGGGCAGAGGGCACTACAGTGGAGGGAGGGGAGTAGAGGACATTGCTTTTAAGGGGCACAGGACACTACTGTTGGTGGGGTCAGAGGATATCACTGTGTGTGTGGGGGGCAGAGGACACTACAGTGGGGGAGCATAGTATATTACTGGGGGAGTGATTTGAAGTGGGACAGAAGACACTACTGTGACACACTATTTTTTTTGTAGGCTTTGTTTATTTATTTTTTTTAAAGGGTGCGGCCCCCCAGGGATCTTTAAATTCCTACATGTTGTCCAGGTAGCTCTCATCCTCTGAAAGGTTGCCTACCCCTGGTGTAGAGGATAGTTACATTAATTCCTGGGGGGAGAAATTAATTTTCTAGTGATAACATTCTTCTCTTCTTCTACAGATTGTCCCATAATCACCTGACAGACAGTTCCTGCTCCCACCTGGCATCTGGAATAAGAAATAACCAGACACTGAGGACACTGAACCTGAATGAGAACAAACTGGAGGGTCGTCATTTCAGGGATCTGATGGAAGCTCTGACAACAAGCTGGATAAACATATTACAGTGAGTATAACAGGGCTGACTGAGAAAAATATAATCTGGGACAGTTTTATCGATAAACCACATAAATAATATATAAATGTGATAATGTCATCAAAATCCATCTTTAGGCTCCATAAATATCCAATCATAGACTGTTTTCTAATTCTTGGATCTTATCACACTGTTATCAGTGGAGAAATAATCTTTTCTTAACCCGTTTACACCCACCCTCTGTATATAAATGTCCATCCAGCTTGTTCCCAATGCTTGGATGTTTATGAACATTTAAACTTCACAGCTGCACCCCCCTCTGGGGATTGATCAGGTCTCTATGGGTGTTTCAGACTGCTTTCGGGGGCTGGAGGATTAGATCAGTAATCAGTGGTGCTTGGTTAACCCTTTCACTGCCATCACAGCTATAGTAGTGCAGTGAATAGATGAAAAAAAAATCTGCAGCCACGGGTTTGTTTTTATTTGTGCTGCAGCATGTATAGATTCCTGTAGAAGTGATCTGAGTGGTTGGTCAGTCACCTGACCATTTATACATGTGTGTGGGCAGGTGATCAGTGACTCCACCCCCTGTGCAGGAACCCAGAATCCCAGATCTCATGCTCGCCTTTCTCCACTTGCAGCCTGGGACTCCTGGAATCATTGAGTATGGAGAGTGGGTTGTTTGGAACCCAAAGGTCCTCGTCTCTTAGCACTTCTGGGTTCAGAGTTCTCAGAATGGCAGCACAGATGTTGGCTATACAAGCGGATCAGAACTCTCTCTCTCCCAATCTGCTTTGGACTGTGATATGAGAGAAATTAGGGATCTAATAGACCCCTGATGTGTCTATAAAGATTACATGTTGTGATGATAATGTGAACTGGGCACCCCAAAAACTGTGTGAGAAGTAGGGATGAGCCGAACACCCCCGTTCGATTCGCAGCAGAACATGCGAACAGGCAAAAAAATTGTGAAAACACCATTAAAGTCTATGGAACATGAACGTGAAAAATCAAAAGTGCTCATTTTAAAGGCTTATATGCAAGTTATTGCCATAAAAAGTGTTTGGGGACCCGGGTCCTGCCCCAGGGTACATGTATCAATGCAAAAAAAAAGTCATTTAAAAATGCTTGTGACTGTAATGTATTGTCTGATCCCAGCAATATACATAAAATTCATTGAAAAAAACTGAGTTCCCCCCAGTCCATTACCAGGCTCTTTGGGGCTGGTATGATTATTAAGGGGAACCCCGTCCCAAAAATGAAAAAAAGAAAAATGGTGTAGGGGGTCTCCCCCAAAATCCATACCAGGCCCTTCAAGTCTGGATTTTAAGGGGAACCCTGCACCAAAAATTAAAAATAAAATCCATACCAGACCCTTATCCAAGCACGCAACCTGGCAGGCCGCAGGAAAAAGCGGGGGTGAGAGAGCACACCCCCCTCCTGAGCTGTACCACGCCACATGTCCTCAACATGGGGAGGGTGCTTTGGGGTCCCCCAAGGGCCTCTTCCCCACAACCCTTGCCACAACCCTTGCCTGGTGGTTATAGGGGTCTGGGAAGGTGGGCTTATTGCTATCTAGAAGTCCCTTTAACAAGGGGGCCCCCAAATGCCGCCCCCATGTGTACATTGTACCCCTACACATTCACCAAAAAAAGTGTCAAAAAAGTGTCAAAAAAGTAAAAATGACAGGAGACTTTTTTTTAATAAAGGAATTGTCAAAAACTGTCTCCTGTCATTTTTACTTTTTTGACACTTTTTTTGGTGAATGAGGGGTACAATTTACCTGATACCCATTCACATAGTGAGGGTGGGGGGATCTGGGGGTCCCCTTGTTAAAGGGGGCTTCCAAATTCCATTAAGCTCCTACCCGTAGACCCGCACAACCACTGGGCAAGGGTTGTGGGGAAGAGGTCCTTGTCCCCACCAACATGGGGACAAGGTGTTTTGGGGGGACCCCAGAGCACCCTCCCCTTTTTGAGGGCATGTGGCCTGGTATGGTTCAGGAGGGGAGGCACTCTTTTGCCCCCCCCATTTTCCTGCGGCCTGCCAGGTTGCGTGTTCCTATAAGGGTCTGGTATGGATTTTGGGGGACCCCCACGCCATTTTTTTCATACCAGACCTGAAGGGTGGGGGGGACTCACGCTGTTTTTTTCAATGATTTTTATGTATATTGCCAGGATCCGACAATACATTACAGCCGCGAGCAGTTTTGAATTAATTTTTTTCCTTTAGAAATTTCATCTTGCTGCTCTCATTCATTACACTATGTAAGCAGCCTTATATAGTGTGGGGTGTGGACTTAGCCCCCTGAACCATGATTGCCCAAAGGGACCTTACCTTTGGCCAATCATGGCTCTCACAGCAGAGCGCGCTGTGATTGGCCAAAGCATGCATGTCAGGTGCATGCTTTGGCCAATCAGCAGCCGTCAATGCACTGTGATCTCGCAGTGCATTATGAGGTGTTCCGCGGGCGCCTGAATTACCCGCGAATGCCCCATAATGTTCTAAATTCTGCGAACAGGCGAACACCCGATCTTCAAATCGAACATCGGTCTCATCCCTAGTGAGAAGATACAAGGAAGCCTCATGGCTTAAAATTCATCAGCAAATGAGCAAGTCAGCCATGACTTTTTTCGGATAGGAGACATATAGCAGCAATGATCCCCTTTCCATCCCTGGCTATAATCCCAGGAGTGCATTCCGTTTAATATGAGTAAACTTTTCCACAAGATTATGGAAATGTAAAAAGAACTGTTATTTCAACCTAGGTATGGCCAATAACCATTCTGCTGTAACCTTACTCAGGAGACAATCATAAACCCCAATAACCACTTGCTGACTTTAACTGCTACAGGGCGGCAGCTGTGGGCAGAATCACGTATATATATAGTATCTTAGAAAAGTGAGTACAAACCTCACATCTTTGTAAATATTTTATTCTATCTTGTCATGTGACAACACCCCTAAGTAAAAATACCCAAGTTGGGCCCAAAAGTGTCAATATTTTGTGCGGCCACCATTATTTTCCAGCACTGCCTTAACCCTCTTGGGAATGGAATTCACCAGAGCTTCACAGGTTGCCACTGGAGTCCTCTTCCACTCCTCCATGATGACATCGCTGAGCTGGTGGATGTTAGAGACCTTTCGCTCCTCCACCTTCCGTTTGAGGATGCCCCACAGATGCTCAATAGGGTTTAGGTCTGGAGACATGCTTGGCCAGTCCATCACCTGTGGAGGTCTTGGAGGTGTGTTTGGGGTCGTTATGTTGGAATACTGCCCTGCGGCCCAGTCTCCGAAGGGAGGGGATCATGCTCTGCTTCAGAATGTCACAGTACATGTTGGCATTCATGGTTCCCTCAATGGACTGTAGGTCCCCAGTGCCGGCAGCACTCATGCAGCTCCAGACCATGACAGTCCCACCACCATGCTTGACTGTAGGCAAGATACACTTGTCTTTGTACTCCTCACCTGGTTGCCGCCACACACACTTGACACCATCTGAACCAAAAATTTTTATCTTGGTCTCATCAGACCACAGGACATGGTTCCAGTAATCCATGTTCTTAGTCTGCTTGTCTTCAGCAATCTGTTTGCATGCTTTCCTGTGCATCATCTTTAGAAGAGGCTTCCTTCTGGGACGACAGCCATGCAGACCAATTTGATACAGTGTGCGGCGTATGGCCTGAGCACTGACAGGCTGACTCCCCACCCCTTCAACCTCTGCAGTAGGGATGAGCTTCGTGTTCGAGTCAAACCCATGTTCGACTCGAACATCGGCTGTTTGGTCGTTTCCCCCAAATTCCGAACGTTATGGGCCGTTCGCGCCAAATTCGTGTGGCGCGTCGCGGCCCATATATCACTGCGACATCGCAGTGCATTGCTGGCTGATGATTGGCCAAGCATGCACTATGACCCGCATGCTTGGCCAATCACAGCGCCATCGGAAGAGAGCTGTAATTGGCCAAAGCCAGGGTGGCTTTGGGCAATTATGGCTCAGGGGGTTTAGAACACACCCCACATTATATAAGGCCGCCTGCACGGAAGCCCTGTGTAGTGTGTTCCGGCGTGCTTAGATAGACAGAGAGACAGTGTCATTTCATTTGAGTTAGCTAGATTAGGCAGGACAATCAGTGAGTTAGCTGCACTTACAGTGTATTGTGTATATATATATGCATCCCAGGTGTTGCATATATATATATATATATATATATATATATATATATATATATATACACTGTATTCAGTTTAGCTAGATACGTTCCTGTTATCTTCCTACTGACAGGCAGGCTTGTCTTGTTACAGTATTTACAGCTACCTGAAGAAAATTGCTGGTGTTCTTTTGATCCTATTAGTACCAGAGTCAGGCAGCTAGACTATTTACAGTTAGTGTAGTGCATCCTCCTCACAGTGTTCAGCTAAAACTACAAGTTAGTGTAGTGAGACCTCTGCACAGTGTTCAGCTAAAGCTACAAGTTAGTGTAGTGCGTCCTGCTCACAGTGTTCAGCTAAAACTACCAGTTAGTGTAGTGAGACCTCTGCACAGTGTTCAGCTAAAGCTACAAGTTAGTGTAATGCGTCCTGCTCACAGTGTTCAGCTAAAACTACAAGTTAATGTAGTGCGACCTCTGCACAGTGTTCAGCTAAAGCTACAAGTTAGTGTAGTGCGTCCTGCTCACAGTGTTCAGCTAAAACTACAAGTTAGTGTAGTGCGACCTCTGCACAGTGTTCAGCTAAAGCTACAAGTTAGTGTAGTGCGTCCTGCTCACAGTGTTCAGCTAAAACTACAAGTTAGTGTAGTGAGACCTCTGCACAGTGTTCAGCTAAAGCTACAAGTTAGTGTATTGCGTCCTCCTCACAGTGTTCAGCTAAAGCTACAAGTTAGTTTAGTGTGACCTCTAAACTAACTCTAAAGCTAGAAGTTAGTGTAGCGAGACCTCTGCACAGTGTTAAGCTAAAGCTACAAGTTAGTGTAGTGCGTCCTCCTCACAGTGTTCAGCTAAAGCTACAAGTTAGTTTAGTGCGTCCTCCTCACAGTGTTCAGCTAAAACTACAAGTTAGTGTAGTGAGACCTCTGCACAGTGTTCAGCTAAAGCTACAAGTTAGTGTAATGCGTCCTGCTCACAGTGTTCAGCTAAAACTACAAGTTAGTGTATTGCGACCTCTGCACAGTGTTCAGCTAAGGCTACAAGTTGGTGTAGTGCGTCCTGCTCACAGTGTTCAGCTAAAACTACAAGTTAGTGTAGTGAGACCTCTGCACAGTGTTCAGCTAAAGCTACAAGTTAGTGTAGTGTGTCCTCCTCACAGTGTTCAGCTGAAGCTACAAGTTAGTTTAGTGTGACCTCTTCACAGTGTTCAGCTAAAGCTACAAGTTAGTATAGTGAGACCTCTGCACAGTGTTAAGCTAAAGCTACAATTTAGTGTAGTGCGTCCTGCTCACAGTGTTCAGCTAAAACTACAAGTTAGTGTAGTGAGACCCCTGCACAGTGTTCAGCTAAAGCTACAAGTTAGTGTAGTGTGTCCTCCTCACAGTGTTCAGCTAAAGCTACAAGTTAGTTTAGTGTGACCTATGCACAGTGTTCAGCTAAAGCTACAAGTTAGTGTAGTGTGTCCTGCTCACAGTGTTCAGCTAAAACTACAAGTTTGTGTAGTGAGACCTCTGCACAGTGTTCAGCTATAGCTACAAGTTAGGGTAGTGCGTCCTGCTCACAGTGTTCAGTTAAAACTACAAGTTAGTGTAGTGAGACCTCTGCACAGTGTTCACCTAAAGCTACAAGTTAGTGTATTGCGTCCTCCTCACAGTGTTCAGCTAAAGCTACAAGTTAGTTTAGTGTGACCTCTAAACTAACTCTAAAGCTACAAGTTAGTGTAGTGAGACCTCTGCACAGTGTTCAGCTAAAGCTACAAGTTAGTGTAGTGCGTCCTCCTCACAGTGTTCAGCTAAAGCTACAAGTTAGTGTTGTGCGACCTCTGCACAGTGTTCAGCTAAAGCTACAAGTTAGTGTAGTGCGTCCTGCTCACAGTGTTCAGCTAAAACTACAAGTTAGTGTAGTGAGACCTCTGCACAGTGTTCAGCTAAAGCTACAAGTTAGTGTAGTGCGTCCTCCTCACAGTGTTCAGCTAAAGCTACAAGTTAGTTTAGTGTGACCTCTGCACAGTGTTCAGCTAAAGCTACAAGTTAGTGTAGTGAGACCTCTGCACAGTGTTCAGCTAAAGCTACAATTTAGTGTAGTGCGTCCTGCTCACAGTGTTCAGCTAAAACTACAAGTTAGTGTAGTAAGACCTCTGCACAGTGTTCAGCTAAAGCTACGAGTTAGTGTAGTGCATCCTCCTCACAGTGTTCAGCTAAAGCTACAAGTTAGTTTAGTGTGACCTCTGCACAGTGTTCAGCTAAAGCTACAAGTTAGTGTAGTGAGACCTCTGCACAGTGTTCAGCTAAAGCTACAAGTTAGTGTAGTGAGACCTCTGCACAGTGTTCAGCTAAAGCTACAAGTTAGTCTATTGCGTCCTCCTCACAGTGTTCAGCTAAAGCTACACATTAGTTTAGTGTGACCTCTAAACTAACTCTAAAGCTACAAGTTAGTGTAGTGAGACCTCTGCACAGTGTTCAGTTAAAGCTACAAGTTAGTGTAGTGCGTCCTCCTCACAGTGTTCAGCTAAAGCTACAAGTTAGTGTAGTGCGTCCTCCCCACAGTGTTCAGCTAAAACTACAAGTTAGTGTAGTGAGACCTCTGCACAATGTTCAGCTAAAGCTACAAGTTAGTGTAGTGTGTCCTGCTCACAGTGATCAGCTAAAACTACAAGTTAGTGTAGTGCGACCTCTGCACAGTGTTCAGCTAAAGCTACAAGTTAGTGTAGTGTGTCCTCCTCACAGTGTTCAGCTAAACCTACAAGTTATTTTTTGCGAGCTCTGCACAGTGTTCAGCTAAAGCGACCTGTAGAAGGTTGGTGGTGTTTTCCTGATCCTATCACTACCGCAGGCAGCTAAATAAGCTCCAAGTTATTTTTTGGTGAGCTCTGCGCAGTGTTCACCTAAAGCTACCTGTAGAAGGTTGGTGGTGTTTTCCTGATCCTATCACTACCGCAGGCAGCTAAATAAGCTCCAAATTATTTTTTGGTGAGCTCTGCACAGTGTTCACCTAAAGCTACCTGTAGAAGGTTGGTGGTGTTTTCCTGATCCTATCACTACAGCAGGCAGCTAAATAAGCTACAAGTTAGTTTTTTGCGAGCTCTGCACAGTGTTCAGCTAAAGCTACCTGTAGAAGGTTGGTGGTGTTCTCATACTACAGGCAGGCAGTTGATTTTGCTAGCTGCAGTATCAATACATATATATATATATATAAATATATATATATATCCCAGCCTAGTGCAGCTACAGGCCATTAGTATGTCTGGAAGGCCAACAAGGAAAGGCAGACAGTCAAAAGCCAATAAAAGAGGGCAAGCAGGCTCTGTGTCTAGAGGCAACAGTGCTGGTCGTGGAGACGGTGCATCCTCATCAGCACGTGGCCGTGGGACACACTTGGCCTTTTTTTCGGCAGCTGGCCATGTTGAGCCGCAAGATGCGGAAGACTTGGTCGAGTGGATGACCAAGCCGTTCTCATCCTCCTCATCCTCTCTCACCCATGCTCAGGGTACTTTGTCTGGCAAAGCAGCGGCCTCTTCCCTCGGCTCAATGTCATCAGTGACTCCTTGCCTAGCCCCACCATGTCCTCCTGAGGAGTCCCTCGAACTGTTTGACCACAGTGTTGGGTACATGCTCCAGGAGGATGCCCAGGGTTTGGAAGGCTCTGATGATGATACTGAGCTAGATGAAGGCAGTAACGTGAGCACGGACAGAAGGGGTGCCCAAGAAGGACAGCAATCTGGCAGTCATGCTCCCCCTGCTGCAGCATACTGCCAGGTTTGCTCCAGTGATGAGGAGGGAGGGGATGATGAAGTCACTGACTCAACGTGGGTGCCTGATATGAGAGTGAAGGAGGAGGCGGCACATCACCAACGAGGCAGGATGCCCTCCAGGGGCCAGCCTAAGGGCAGCACACTGACTGCATCACACCCCAAAGCTCCGCATGTGCAGGGCGCTGCAGTCTCTGCGCGTTATTCAAAAATTTCTTTGGTGTGGGCCTTTTTTGAGACGAGTGCATCAGATCGCACCGCTGCTATTTGCAACATATGTCTCAAGCGTATCTCGCGTGGCCAAAACATCTCCCGCTTGGGCACCACATGCTTGACCAGACATATGTTGACCTGCCATGCAGTTAGTTGGCAAGTGTATTTAAAAGACCCACACCAATGAACAAAGAGGACCCCTCCTTGCTCCTCATCAGCTGAGATCTCCAACCCCGCTATACCTTCAGTCCTCTCTGAGACCTGCACTGAGAAGAATGAAGGTGTAGAATTAGGTGTGTGACAGCCAAGTACTTGTGGGCAATCTGCTTTCGGTACACCAACGTCAGATTGTACCAGGCAAATTTCCTTGCCCCAGCTGCTGCACCGCTGAAAGAAGTTCGCTCCCAGCCATCCACATGCCCAGCGGTTGAATGCTAGCTTGGCAAAATTGCTAGTACTTCAACTGCTGCCTTTTCATTTGGTAGACTCTCTCCCCTTCCGTGAGTTTGTGGAATGTGCGGTTCCTCAGTGGCAGGTACCCAAACGCCACTTTTTCTCATGGAAGGTGATTCCAGGTCTCTCTACCGGCATGTGGAAGGCAATGTTTTGGCCTCGCTGGACAGGGCGGTCAGCGGTAAGGTGCATATTACCGCTGACTCATGGTCCAGCAGGCATGGACAGGGAAGTTACCTAAGTTTCACCGCGCATTGGGTGACTCTGCTGGCGGCTGGGAAGGATGCAGGACAAGGTGCAGTAGTGTTGGAGGTTGTTCCGCCACCACATCTCCAAAATGCCACTACTAATGATTGTGACTAGGGATGAGCCAAACACGCCCCGGTTCGGTTCGCACCAGAACCTGCGAATGGACCAAAAATTCGCACGAACGTTAGAACCCCATTGACGTCCATGGGACTCGAACGTTCAAAATCAAAAGTGCTAATTTTAAAGGCTAATTTGCATGGTATTGTCCTAGAAAGGGTTTGGGGACCCGGGTCCTACCCCAGGGGACATGTATCAATGCAAAAAAAACTTTTAAAAACGGCAGTGATTTTAATGATGCTTAAAGTATAAAAAAAAAGTGAAATATTCCTTTAAATATCGTACCTGGGGTGTGTCTATAGTATGCCTGTAAAGTGGCGCGAATTTCCCGTGTTTAGAACAGTCCCTGCACAAAATTTCATTTTTAAAGGAAAAAATCTCATTTAAAACTGCTTGCGGGTTTAATGTAATGTCGGATCCTGGCAATATGGATGAAAATCAGTGAGACAAACCTCATGGGTACCCCCCAGTCCATTACTAGGCCCTTTGGGTCTTGTATGGATATTAAGGGGAACCCCACACCCAAATTAAAATAAGGAAAGGTGTGGGGCCACCAGGCCCTATATACTCTGAACAGCAGTATACAGGCGGTGCAAACAAGACAGGGACTGTAGGTTTGTTGTTAAGTAGAATCTGTTTGTAATTTTGAACGGGTACATTTTTAACGTGTTTAGCTCCAGCCAAAAAATCTTTTTTAAGCTTTTTGGAAAACGTAGGGAAGGGTTATCACCCCTGTGACATTTGTTTTGCTGTCTTTCCTCCTCTTCAGAAGATTTCACCTCACTTTTTGTCCCAATGACAAATGTTTTTTGAAAATTTGGGTTTTTTTGTGGAACAAGGATTGGAAAGCATCAGTGGAAAGGAGAAATGTTTTTCCCATATTAACTCTTGCAGGAGAGAATTTCCCTTCCTAGGGGTAGATTTCATCTCACTTCCTGTTGTCTCCTTCCGTTTGCAAGTAGGAGTCGTTTGTAAATGAGATGTTTGAAAGTAGGGGCCTGCCCTATATACTCAGCAGAAATTTGGGCCTTGGTATATAGTGAAATGAACCAATGAATTTGGGCCTTAGGTGTTGTTGTGACCACAACACTGTAAGCCCTCACAGGGCCCTGCTGTGAAATATTAGATCAAGAATTGTAATTACATGCCCCTGTTGAACAGGGGCAGAAAAATTGGGCCTTTGGTGGTGGTGGTGGTGATGCTGGTGCCACAACACTATAAGTCCTCACTCGCTCTTGGTGGGTGCAGAAATGGGCCCTGCTGTGAAATATTAGATCAAGAATTGTAATTACATGCCCCTGTTAAACAGTGGCTGAAAAATTAGACCTTAGGCACTGGTGCTGGTGCCACAACACTGCAACCCCTCACAGACACTCTAGTTGGAACACAGGAACGAGCCCTGCTGCAAAGTATTGCATCAAAAATTGTAATTACACGCTCCTGTTAAACAGGGGCTGAAAAATTGGGCCTTAGGCACTGGTGCTGGTGCCACAACACTGCAACCCCTCACAGATACTCTAGTTCAGTGGTTCTCAACTCCAGTCCTCGGGACCCACCAACAGGCCAGATTTTAAGTATTGCCTTGGGGAGATGCAGACTAAAATACTGCAATCACTGAGCAGCAAGTGATATCACCTGTGATGTATTTCAGTTATCTTGCAAACCTGGCCTGTTGGTGGGTCCTGAGGCCTGGAGTTGAGAACCACTGCTCTAGTTGGAATGCAGAAATGAGCCCTGCTGCAAAGTATTGCATAAAAAATTGTAATTACACGCCCCTGTTAAACAGGGGCTGAAAAATTGGGCCTTAGGCACTGGTGGTGGCGCCCAGAACCAAAAATGTTCTTACAAGCTATCAGCATGATCATTGAGGAGGATGAGGATAATTACTCAGGGATAGTCACTCAGCATCAGCATAGGCAGTCTTTGAAGGGATCTGAGATTTCAAAAAAAATTATTCGGTTACATCAGCATCAGGTGCTTGGTAGCTGGTGGTGATCCAAGACTGATTCATTTTTATGAAGGTCAGTCGATCGACCGAGTCGGTGGACAGACGCAACCTGTGATCGGTTACAAAGCCTCCAGCAGCACTGAATGTGCGTTCCGAAAGAACGCTGGATGCAGGACAGGCCAGTAGCTCAATTGCATACTGTGCAAGCTCTGGCCAGTGATCCATCCTCAAGACCCAGTAACCCAGAGGATTTTCGGTGGGAAAGGTGTCCAAGTCAGATCTTGCCCCTAGGTATTCCTGCACCATGTAAAACAGACGCTGGCGATGGTTGCTGGAACTGATCATACCTTGGGGCTGTGGACCAAAAAATTGTCTGAACGCATCGGTCAGACTGCCACCTTCTCCACCGCTCCTTCTTTGACTAACCGAAGCCTCAATAACACGTTGTCCAGAAACAGGAGTTTGTAACCTCCCAGTCTCTGGGAACGCGTTGCACAGACCTTTCTGCAAGGCCTCCCGAAGATGTTTCATCCTCTGCTCCCTCTGCGATGGCAAGATAAGGTCCGCAACCTTACCCTTGTAACGTGGATCAAGGAGGGTTGCCAGCCAGTATTGGTCCTTCTCCTTGATACCACGAATACGAGGATCCTTACGCAGGCTTTGCAGGATCAGGGAGGCCATGCAGCGTAGGTTTGCTGAGGCATTCTGTCTTGAGTCCTCTGGGTCACTAAGGACGACATGGTCCGCAGCCACCTCCTCCCAGCCACGTACAAGTCCATGTGTTTCTTGGGACTGATCCCTTAAAGACTGCTGCTGATGCTGAGTGCCAGGCTCCACCTCCATACTGACACAATCCTCCTCCTCCTCGTCCTCTTCCTGTGTGATCGGCGGGCACGCAGGAACACTGTCTGGATAAAGGGGGCCTTGAGAGCTAAGGAAGTCCTCCTCTTCCTGCCTCTGTTCTGCCTCAAGTGCCCTGTCCATTATTCCACGCAGCGTGTGCTCCAACAGGTGGACAAGGGGGACAATGTCACTGATGCATGCACTGTCACTGCTCACCATCCTCATGGCCTCCTCAAATGGTGACAGGACAGTGCATGCATCCCTGATCATGGCCCACTGGGGTGGGGAAAAAAAACAAGCTCCCCTGACCCTGTCCTGGTGCCATAGTCGCACAGGTACTCATTGATGGCCCTCTACTGCGTGTGCAGCCGCTGCAACATGGCCAACGTTGAGATCCACCTGGTAGGCATGTCACAGATTAGGCGGTTCTTGGGCAGGTTAAACTCCTTTTGGAGGTCTGCCAGCCAAGCACTGGCATTATATGACCGGCGGAAATGCACACAGACTTTCCTGGCCTGCCTCAGGACATCCTGTAAGCCCGGGTACCTGCACAAGAACCGCTGCACCACCAAGTTAAGAACGTAAGCCAAACAGGGCACATGGGTCATTTGTCCCTGTCGGAGGGCAGAGAGGAGGTTGGTGCCATTGTCGCAAACCACCATTCCTGCCTTAAGTTGGCGTGGCGTCAACCACCTCTGAACCTACCCCTGCAGAGCTGACAGAACCTCTGCCCCAGTGTGGCTCCTGTCCCCCAAGCACACCAGCTCAAGCACAGCATGGCATCTTTTGGCCTGCGTACTTGCGTAGCCCCTTGAATGGCTACGGAGCACCGCTGGTTCCGAGGACAAAGCACGGGAAGAGGCCATGGAGGAAGAAGAAGAGGAGGGGGTGGAGGAGAGAGGTGTGTCACAATTAGGGATGAGCTTCGTGTTCGAGTCGAACCCATGTTCGACTCGAACATCGTCTGTTCGCCCGTTCGCCGAATTGCGAACTATATGGGCCGTTTGCGCCAAATTCGTGTGGCGCGTCACGGCCCATAATTCACTGCGGCATCGCAGTGCATTGCTGGCTGATGATTGGCCAAGCATGCACTATGACCCGCATGCTTGGCCAATCACAGCGCCGTCTGAACAGAGAGCCGTAATTGGCCAAAGCCAAGGAGGCTTTGGCCAATTATGGCTCAGGGGATTTAGTACACGCCCCACACTATATAAGGCCGCCTGCACGGCGGCCCTGTGTAGTGTGTGTTCCGGCGTTCATAGATAGAGAGAGAGAGAGACAGACAGTGTCATTTCATTTGAGTTAGATAGATTAGGCAGAACAGTCAGTCAGTTAGCTTCACTTACAGTGTATTGTGTATATATATGCATCCCAGGTGTTGCATATATATATATATATATATATATATATATATATATATACACTGTATTCAGTTTAGCTAGATCCGTTCCTGTTATCCAGTTCCAGTATTTACAGCTACCTGAAGAAAATTGCTGGTGTTCTTTTGATCCTATTAGTACCACAGTCAGGCAGCTAGACTATTTACAGTTAGTGCAGTGCGTCCTGCTCACAGTGTTCAGCTAAACCTACAAGTTAGTGGGGTGCGTCCTGCTCACAGTGTTCAGCTAAACCTACAAGTTAGTGGGGTGCGTCCTGCTCACAATGTTCAGCTAAACCTACAAGTTAGTGTGGTGCGTCCACCTCACAGTGTTCAGCTAAACCTACAAGTTAGTGCGGTGTGTCCTGCTCACAGTGTTCAGCTAAACCTACAAGTTAGTGTAGTGAGACCTCTGCACAGTGTTCATCTAAAGCTACAAGTTAGTGCAGTGCGTCCTGCTCACAGTGTTCAGCTACATCCGTTCCTGTTATCTTCTTAATGACAGGCAGGCTTGTCTTGTTACAGTATTTACAGCTACCTGAAGAAAATTGCTGGTGTTCTTTTGATCCTATTAGTACCACAGTCAGGCAGCTAGACTATTTACAGTTAGTGCAGTGCGTCCTGCTCACAGTGTTCAGCTAAACCTACAAGTTAGTGGGGTGCGTCCTGCTCACAGTGTTCAGCTAAACCTACAAGTTAGTGGGGAGCGTCCTGCTCACAGTGTTCAGCTAAACCTACAAGTTAGTGTGGTGCGTCCACCTCACAGTGTTCAGCTAAACCTATAAGTTAGTGCGGTGTGTCCTGCTCACACTGTTCAGCTAAAACTACAAGTTAGTGCGGTGCGTCCACCTCACAGTGTTCATCTAAATCTAGAAGTTAGTGCGGTGCGTCCTGCTCACAGTGTTCAGCTAAAACTACAAGTTAGTGCTGTGCGTCCTGCTCACAGTGTTCAGCTAAACCTACAAGTTAGCGTAGTGAGACCTCTGCACAGTGTTCATCTAAAGCTACAAGTTAGTGCAGTGCGTCCTGCTCACAGTGTTCAGCTAAACCTACAAGTTAGTGGGGTGCGTCCTGCTCACAGTGTTCAGCTAAACCTACAAGTTAGTGGGGTGCGTCCTGCTCACAATGTTCAGCTAAACCTACAAGTTAGTGTGGTGCGTCCACCTCACAGTGACACCTTTTAGTGTCAGACTGCCCCAGTCAGCTCTTTAGAGTGGGCTGCGGGAGAACTAACACTGGGCGACACTGTGACAATATATATTAAAATACATCTTCCTTTAAATTTTCCACAACTGTGTGTGTGTGTGTGTGTGTATGTGTGTGTGTATATATATATATATATATATATATATATATATATATATATATATATATACTGTATATATACACACACTGTAAGATTGGGGTGATCAGACTTCAAGTGGGGCTGTATATAAATGAATCTCTCTAGATGCAATCCATTGAGAGTGACTCATAAATATGTGTTCAATAGGAAATCTAGTGAAGTGCATCCTATCAAAAATAATATACAAATACACATTTGTTCAATAAAATCCAATAAAGTGCATCACATCAAAATAGACTTAAAATAAATAATTTGATGAAAATAAAGAGCATCTTTTAAACCAGAGTTTAAAACAGGAGGTTATAACAGGGGTCATAGTACCTGTGTAGTGTGAGTACCTGAGTGTTGTCTGAGTAGTGTGTGTGTGGATCGTTAGTACTTGTGTATTGCGAGTGCACGTAGGTCTGTGAGTACCTCTGTATTGTCTTGTTGTGTACCTGTGTATTGTCTTGAGTATTAGTGTCAGGAAGCTAGCTGTTAGGTAATTTGGACAGAATAAAATCCCCAATCCTCACTAAATGTAATAGGTACGATGCCCGGCGGGTGTGGAGAGGCGACACTTTGTACATCTTGCTGCATGTATACGATCCTTGATCATCCGATTGAGGGCGAATACAGCTGTGCAAAATGTAAGCACATTGTTTCCCTGGAAGCCCAGGTTCTAAATCTGGGGAAGCAAATGTCAGCACTGAGAAGTCCCTCCATACTAAAGGAGAGCCAATAGCAACAGGTAACCATGATCACAGGTCAATTAGTTTCAGTATAAATCACACAAATAGGAAAGATAAAGAGAATACAAAGACACTGAATTTTAAAAGAGCCAACTTCCCTAAACTACAAACCTTGGTAAAAGGCATACATTGGGATAAAATATTAGGAACAAAGAATACGGAGGAGAGATGGGTTTGCTTTAAGAGCATATTAAATAAGGGCATTAGCCAATGTATCCCATTGGGTAATAAATTTAAAAGAGCGAACAAAAGCCCTGGATGGCTTAACTCCAATGTAAAAATACATATAAAAGCAAAGGAGAAGGCCTTCAAAAAATACAAGGTTGAGGGATCATCATCAGCATTCAGACTTTATAAAGAATGCAACAAGAAATGTAAGGGTGCAATTAGGACGGCTAAGATAGAACATGAAAGACACATAGCGGAGGAGAGCAAAAAAATCCCAAGAAATTCTTTGAGTATGTAAACAGTAAAAAAGGGAGGACAGACCATATTGGCCCCATAAAGAATGAGGAAGGACATCTGGTTACAAAGGATGGTGAGATGGCAAAGGTATTGAATTTACTCTTCTCCTCAGTCTTCACAAGTGAATCGGGGGGCTTCAGTAACCAAAACTGCAGTGTTTATCCTCATGACACAACACAGGAAGCACCTCCATGGTTAACAGAGGACAGAATTAAAATTAGACTTGAGAAACTTAACATTAATAAATCACCGGGACCAGATGGCTTGCATCCGAGGGTACTTAGGGAACTCAGTCAAGTGATTACCAGACCGTTGTTCCTAAATTTTACTGACAGTCTACTGACTGGAATGGTACCAGCTGATTGGAGAAAAGCCAATGTGGCACCAATATTTAAAAAGGGCCCAAAAAACATCCCTGGGAATTACAGACCAGTTAGCCTAACATCAATAGTATGTAAACTCTTGGAGGGGATGATAAGGGACTATATACAAGATTTTAGTAATAAGAACGGTAATATTAGCAGTAATCAGTATGGATTCATGAAGAATCGTTCTTGCCAAACCAATCTACTAACCTTCTATGAGGAGGTGAGTTGCCATCTAGACAAAGGAAGGCCCGTAGACGTGGTGTATCTGGATTTTGCAAAAGCATTTGACACAGTTCCCCATAAACGTTTACTGTACAAAATAAGGTCCATTGGCATGGACCATAGGGTGAGTACATGGATTGAAACCTGGCTACAAGGGCGAGTTCAGAGGGTGGTGATAAATGGGGAGTACTCGGAATGGTCAGGGGTGGGTAGTGGGGTTCCCCAGGGTTCTGTGCTGGGACCAATCCTATTTAATTTGTTCGTAAACGACCTGGAGGAAGGGATAAACAGTTCAATCTCTGTATTTGCAGACAATACGAAGCTAAGCGGGGCAATAACTTCTCCGCAGGATGTGGAAACCTTGCAAAAAGATCTGAACAAATTAATAGGGTGGGCAACTACATGGCAAATGAGGTTCAATGTAGAAAAATGTAAAATAATACCTTTGGGTGGCAAAAATATGAATTCAATCTATAGACTGGGGGGAGAACCTCTGGGGGAATCTAGGATGGAAAAGGACCTGGGGGTCCTAGTAGATGATAGGCTCAGCAATGGCATGCAATGCCAAGCTGCTGCTAACAAAGCAAACAGAATATTGGCAATAAAAAGGGATCAACTCCAGAGATAAAATGATAATTCTCCCACTCTACAAGACTCTGGTTCGGCCGCACCTGGAGTATGCTGTCCAGTTCTGGGCACCAGTCCTCAGGAAGGATGTACTGGAAATGGAGCGAGTACAAAGAAGGGCAACAAAGCTAATAAAGGGTCTGGAAGATCTTAGTTATAAGGAAAGGTTGTGAGCTCTGAATTTATTCTCTCTGGAGAAAAGACGGGGATATGATTTCAATATACAAATACCGGACTGGTGACCCTACAATAAAAATAAAACTTTTTCGCAGAAAGAGTTTAACAAGACTCGTGGCCACTCATTAAAATTAGAAGAAAAGAGGTTTAACCTTAAACTACGTAGAGGGTTCTATACTGTAAGAGCAGCAAGTATGTGGAATTCCCTTCCACAGGTGGTGGTCTCAGCGGGGAGCATTGATAGCTTCAAGAAACTATTAGATAAGCACCTGAATGACCGCAACATACAGGAATATACAATGTAATACTGACACATAATCACACATATAGGTTGGACTTGATGGACTTGTGTCTTTTTTCAACCTCACCTACTATGTAACTATGTAACTATGTAACTATGAATCAGATGATTCAGAGAGGTGATCAGTCTCTAATTCAGAGTGTAAATAAAGATAATCCTATGTGGACAAATAGGGATGGGGGGAAAGGGACGAGTGTGAAAGTCCAGTTCAAAGATGTAAGATGGTAATGGTGACTTTCTAGAATCCTCCCCAGTGATGCTAGCCTCTCACCTTATGGATAGACCCCAATGGGTCTAGTGATGCATCAATAAATGACCAAACTGGTACCCTTGATGAAGTCATGTGTGTTGTGAAGCAATGCGTCGGGAGGAGCTTGGTGATGTCACTTCCGGTTACGGTCGTGACCGGAAGTCTTTCCATTGTTTGACACGTTTTTTTGCTGCCTGGCTTGTCTATGCCAATTTTAATTGTGAAAGATCATTTTTATTGCTAAAGACCTTTTAAAAATAAATACAAAGAACAATTTTTTTAAACTTACTACACTATGGAGAGTCTTCTTTTGCCTTTAATCCCGTGGATTGGGAGACATTTTCCTCTAGGAAAAGACTGTGGAGACCGGAGAAAAGCTGCAGTGATTCCTTGGATCTATTGAGGAAGATTCAGCAACAGTCTGGTCATTTATTGATGCATCACTAGACCCAATGGGGTCTATCTATAAGGTGAGAGGCTAGCATCACCGGGGGAGGATTCTAGAAAGTCACCATTACCATCTTACATCCATGAACTGGACTTCCACACTTGTCCCTTTCCCCTTCATCCCTATTTGTTCACATAGGATTATCTTTATCTACACTCTGAATTAGAGACTGATCACCTCTCTGAATCATCTGATTCCTTTAGATGCTCTTTATTTTCATCAAATTATTTATTTTTCAGTCTATTTTGATGTGATGCACTTTGTTGAATTTTATTGAACAAATGTGTATTTGTATATTATTTTTGATAGGATGCACTTCACTAGATTTCCTATTGAACACATATTTATGAGTCACTCTCAATGAGTTGCATCTGGAGAGATTCATTTATATATATATATTTTTTGCCTATATTTAGCACTTTATGAATTTGTTTACTAATTAGTGCTACTTCATTATATATACACATACTTAGGTGTGTTGGCAACACTACAGAAGTTTAGCTGCTTTTTATAGTCTATTAAGCACTTTTATCACGCAATTTACATTTAGCACTTTACTTGTCATCAATACACTTGTCTTTTGGCAGCGGATTAATATTTTTCTTTAACAATTTTGTTTGGGTACAACGTCGCACGACCGCGCAATTGTCAGTTAAAGCGACGTAGTGCCGAATCGCAAAAAGTGCTCTGGTCAGGAAGAGGTAAAATCTTCCGGGTCTGAAGTGGTTAATGAAGGTAGAACATTTAGAAACTCTCATGGTTGATGATTAAAACAGACACATCTAAGTATGCCGGTGTTCTGCCGAGAAAGTTCCCCTCGGCGGATAAGGACCCCCCTGTACTGCGCAGGCTCAGCGCTTGCGCAGTACAAGCCGACGGAAATAGCCGAAGCTGAATAGGTGTAAATCAGCTGTACACGGCGCCTGTAGCAGCGCCCCTCGCGGGCTTGCTTCCCTCGCCACACTTCGGGTACGGCCTCGCTTCGCTCGGCACTTTTTTATTCTACCTCTAGGGCCACTTGGATGGTGGGGCTTGAACCTGGACTCAGGGCGCAGGCGCCATGTACAGCTGCTTGAAAGTTTTTAGCTTTGGCTATCTTCGGCGGCTCCTTAGTCGTTCATACTGCGCAGTACAGGGGGGTCCTTATCCGCCGGGGGAACTTTCTCGGCAAGACACCGGCATCCGGGGTAAAGCTGTCCACATAAACTGTCCTCCTCACCGCCATCAATGTCATCCCTTCCACACTGCGCCCCACGAGCGGTTCAAGCCTCGCTTTCAGATCGCTCTACTGCAGGGTAGTCTTCCTGGTCATGATTGCAGACTGACAGTGGTGAGAGCCAGCAGTGCGGGGGATGGTCTATGTGAACAGCTTTACCCCGGATGCCTGCATACTTATATGTACCTCTTTTAATCATCAACCGTGTAAGTTGCTAACTGTTGTACCTGTCAGGGAAATTCTAAGCTTCTCCCTATAAGCATATAATTTCTTTGCTCTTAAAAGCACAAATACAGCTCTCTTATATAATGCCGGGAAAGCGCGCTCGTTTATCTCCCCAAGTAACACAAACAGATGCTGGTACCACCTCGAGCTCAGTATAATCCTGAAGAGACATAGCCAGGCTGCCATTATTTATACTAAACACATGGATAACAAAAGAGGGTGGTGGCTTCAGAATCAGCCAATCAGACACTTGTATTCATTCAAAAGAACCAGTCACACATATGTATATATTCAAATAGAAATACAGTAGTGACGTGTGCAAATGGTCGTGTGCAAAACCATGCGGCAAGCACATGGTTCCGAACACGACTGTGTGCACATTCCCACTGCTACCAATGATGCGAGCCATACTATATTATGGCTCAGTGGGGCATCATTTTGTATGGTTATACTATGGTTCCCATGTATGCAGATCTGCTTACTTAGGAGTTTAAATGCGATCGCCAAGGAGTGACCAGTCCCTTGGTGAGGCATAAACAAACATCCTTTTAGGAGCAAACAGATCTGCTTTGTCCACGGGAAGGTTTCTGCGTCCAATGGTCTTCCACCAGCGCCTGTATGTGCGAATAACCTCGCATGAGCGTATTACAGCAAAACACCGGGGGACATCTGACAACATACATTAATAAAAAATTTCCACAACAGCTCCTCCTCCTTATCATATGCTCCCATGTGTTCCTCGATGAATGATCTTCTTCTTACACCTGGAAATGAATCAGTCCTTACAGTCCATATGAGTCCACAAAAAGGAAAACATGGCTTGACATGTAGACTCTTCAGGAGGAAAGACTTATAGGGAGGATACGACATGGTGAGCTGTAGTAATCGCCGGTCGGTCTGGGATCTTCTGTGTCTTGTACGTAGGTTGGGCTTCGGGGTGTCTCATCTCGGTGAGGAAGATGTGGTCATCTGCTCGCAATCTGTTCACTCGTCCAATCAGGCAACAGGAACACCTCATCACGGCATATAGAAGGAATAGAAACAAAAATAACATGAGTATATATACCCCTACTTCCTTCAACTATGATCCGCTGAGAATTAAAAAATTAAATCCCCAAAGATTCCCAGACCCTTAAAAGGACTTTAACCTTCACTAGCTATAGCTCTGGCTTTGCCTTGCAGGGATCTAAACCTTATCCATATGGGCCTGAACTTTGTCACTACTATCCCCGATCCAAATATAACAATCTTTACTTATGAATTCCCAGAAACCCCCTTTGACTGTGGGAACTTCCTTGTAGCTTTAACAGTTACATGAAACATCCCATCTTCAATGGATGAGAAATTGTTCAATCGTTTCATAAGCTCAAGCCCCCACCGTGTACAAGCAATTCCCTTTCAGCTGTCCCTGCCATTCTTACCTTCTCTCACGCCATCAGATCCTCACGATCGGCCGCGACATAAGATGCTGGGACGAGTTTCATCAGCACACATGAACCTCTTGCCTTAGGGGAATTACCTTATAAACTGTAGATCCACATTAATACCAAACTACAGTTGAAGCACACTTGTGGGCTACCTAGTTATCCCAATACCAAAGCTGGCAAGAACCAGAGCTATTGTTAAAATTATAATTAATTTTACCCTTTAGAAATGTATTGTTAAATTCTATCGACAGGTGTCTGTTTGAATTTTACTAGTTTGTCAAAACTCCTCACACCAATATGAACATCACATATAGCATGTACCGCCGTCATCGCTGGGGCACTAGAGCTCGGTGGAGATTCAGAGTAGACTCAACCATGTGTCCTGTTCGCTTTCTTAGCTAGTTGGAAAATACACTTTAAAAATATAAATAAACAAAGATACTCCTCGTCCTTTTGGTGTAGTTGAGTAGTTTCTTGCAGTGGCTGGCCTGGTCTCGTCCCTCAAGCTTCATTACAATGACCCAGTCACCTTGTTAGAAAGAATGTAAACTGGTTATTGTGTCAGGGTCAAGGATGGACTCATGAACCCTGTGGTGGACCTTTTGAAGTTCATGTTATAGTGACTGCACCTACCCCATCAGCTGAGAATGTCGACAGCTGCTCAGGAAAGTACAGCTCTGGTTTTGGTTGACCTCCAAACAAACCTCATATGGCAATAACCCAGACATGTGGGAATGTCTGTGGTCACTGCATCTTACCATCTGGGGTGTAATACCTGGAACCATTGAAAAAAAGATTCCTATGGGAGCGTCCTTCACCAGACTGCTGATTCAAATACCATCAATAGAAAAAAGTTGTGGAACCTGTCGTTCCTACTAGGTCACAAACTTGGCTAGAATTAGAGCGGTTAGTATTATTGGATTTGAAAATTTGTCATTCTCACCACTATCACCCCCCCCCCCCTTTTTTTTTTCTCCTCATTACAATCTGGAGGAAGACACGCAGTGTTTAGAATGGTGCAGAAAAAAACAATGAAACAGTGAAATAGCCTATGATACTTTTACCTTCTTATACACCTGTTTTCTATGTACACACAATTTCAGAAACTCCTTGGTCCTGAAAAGATACTTATAAACAAAAGTTATTACTCTATCCTTCATATTTAACCTGCAAAGAATGGTAAACAATACAACATTCATGTACATTGGTAAATTGTCACTGACTTTCCTCAAAACCGATAATAACTAAACCCTGTACTGTTATGCCCCGTACACACGGTCAGACATTCCGACAACAAAATCCATGGATTTTTTCTGACGGATGTTGGCTCAAACTTGTCTTGCATACACACGGTTGCACAAAGTTATCGGAAAATCCGATTGTTCCGAACGCGGTGACGTAAAACACGTACGTTAGGACTATAAACAGGGCAATAGCCAATAGCTTTCGTCTCTTAATTTATTCTGAGCATGCGTGGCACTTTGACCGTCGGATTAAAAAAAGTCCTGCAAGCAGCTTCTTTGCAGCACTTTAGGAACGGTGAATACACCGCTCCCTAAAGTGCCCCTGCCCATTGAAATCAATGGGCAGCGGCGCCGAAGCGCCGACAAAGCGCTGTTGCGGCGCTTTTAACTATTTTTCGTCCGTCGGCGGAGGTTAAAAGCGCCCCACTAGCGGCCGAAAAGCTCCGCAGAAACGACGGTAAAGCTCCACTAAAAATATTGATGCTTTACCGCCGATGCCCGGGCGCTGCCAGTGTGAAAGTGCCCTTAACCCCAAAACAAACTAGAACCTCAAAGATTCGGGATTTTCAAGGCAATATAAACAAGATATATGTAAAAAATATATATATATTTATTGATACAAAATTCCTAAAAACTGTGATCTTGTAGATTCAATCAAGCATAACAGACATTGATACGAATACATAAAATACAATTACATATACTTAGCATATAATGGTGGCTTTAAAATAGCAAGTTGCAGCTGCAATTCAAAAACAGAGATACATAACATGGCTCTAGATGATCAGCAGTTGCCGAGTCCGTACTCGTATAGAATTGTATTATATTCAACTTTTTAATTAATATCAATTTAAATGAATATGAATTTATTTTCGGCCATTATTGCCACTTTTAGCACAAGAAAAGCTCAAGAAAAATGTATACCTTTAAATTCTATGTTTGTCTTCACACTGGTCCATTGTGATTCCATTGTGGTGTTAAAAATCTTGCTTGCTGCATTTTTGGTCAGTTCAAAAAAAAAAAACGCACCTCCCAGATCAAATGCATTGAAAACGCAGCAAGTACTCATCATTACCTCACCCGAGTTATGTTTTTGATGCAGTTTTGAAATCACAAAAAACACCCAGTAAACACAGCATGGTAAAATTGGCCCCAAATCACCACAAATTCACGTCAAAATTGTTAAAACCGCGGTGCAAATGATGATAACACTATTTTTGGCTGAAACTGCCGAAATGTTTCCGCGGCCGGTGCATCTCTAGTCCATATAGTTCATGTTTGGCAAATATCCTTAAAAGGTAGTAAGGCCTGGTTCACACCTGTAGGCACCTACATAAAAGCACACATGGGTAGGCTCTGCCCACCCCTCACACTGATGGGATCTTAAAGTGTTACTTAACCCAATCAATCTGTATATGCAGCAAAGCATGCTTGTTATACTCACTGTGAAACCCAAAGGGTTAATCTTCTGCATTGTCTCCCCCTGGACAAGTCTGGATAAGACAGAGCCTTTGGAGTCAGGCTGCACATGCTCATTTTGGTGTGTATTGCTAGGGAGGATATTTTTTTCTTGGGAGAGTGCATGTGATCAGGTACAGGGCCAATCAGCACTGTCCAGACAGAAGGTCAGGGCTCCTGCAGCTTCATAGGACAGTCAGAGGAGAATGAAAACTCCTCCTACAAGTGTCAGGAGGAACTTATAGAAATCACAAGACTGCTATATACTGCTGATGAGAGAAGGTATTTCGTTTTATATATTTACTAAAATAATATAATTTCCATGTTCTGTGTACTGTGGGAGAGCAGATATAGTGAGTGCAGGCTCCTGGGGAGAGCAGATATAGTGAGTGCAGGCTCCTGGGGAGATCAAATATAGTGAATGCAGGCTCCTGGGGAGATCAGATATAGTGAATGCAGGCTCCTGGGGAGAGCAGATATAGTGAATGCAGAGTCCTGGGGAGATCAGATATGGTGACTGCAAAGTCCTGGGGAGACCAGATATAGTGAATGCAGAGTCCTGGGGAGAGCAGATATAGGGAATGCAGGGTCCTGGTGAGACCAGATATAGTGAATGCAGGCTCCTGGGGAGACCACATATAGTGACTGCAGAGTCCTGGGGAGACCAGATATAGTGAATGCAGACTCCTGGGGAGATCAGATATAGTGACTGCAGGCTCCTGGGGAGATCAGATATAGTGAATGCAGGCTCCTGGTGAGACCAGATATAGTGAATGCAGACTCCTGGGTAGGGATGAGCTTCGAGTTCGAGTCAAATTCATGTTCGACTCGAACATTGGCTGTTCGCAAGTTCGCCGAACAGCGAACAATTTGGGGTGTTCGCGGCAAATTCGAATGCCGCGGAACACCCTTTAAAAGTCTATGGGAGAAATCAAAAGTGCTAATTTTAAAGGCTAATATGCAAGTTATTGTCATAAAAAGTGTTTGGGGATCTGGGTCCTGCCCCAGGGGACATGAATCAATGCAAAAAAAAGTTTTAAAAACGGCCGTTTTTTCAGGAGCAGTGATTTTAATAATGCTTAAAGTCAAACAATAAAAGTGTAATATCCCTTTAAATTTCGTAGCTGGGGGGTGTCTATAGTATGCCTGTAAAGGGGCGCATGTTTCCCGTGTTTAGAACAGTCTGACAGCAAAATGACATTTTGAAGGAAAAAACCCATTTAAAACTACCCGCGGCTATTGCATTGCCCACAATACACATAGAAGTTCATTGATAAAAACAGCATGGAAATTCCCCAAAGGGGAACCCCAAACCAAAATTTAAAAAAAAAATGACGTGGGAGTCCCCCTAAATTCCATACCAGGCCCTTCAGGTCTGGTATGGATATTAGGGGAACCCCCGGCTAAAATTAAAAAAAAAAAATGACGTGGGGTTCCCCCTAAATTCCATACCAGACCCTTCAGGTCTGGTATGGATTTTAAGGGGAACCCCGCGCCAAAAAAAAAAAAAAAAACGACGTGGGGTCCCCCCAAAAATCCATACCAGACCTTTATCCGAGCACGCAAACTGGCAGGCCGCAGGAAAAAGGGGGGGACGAGAGTGCGGCCCCCCCTACTGAACCGTACAAGGCCACATGCCCTCAACATTGGGAGGGTACTTTGGGGTAGCCCCCCAAAACACCTTGTCCCCATGTTGATGAGGACAAGGGCCTCATCCCCACAACCCTGGCCGGTGGTTGTGGGGGTCTGCGGGCGGGGGGGCTTATCGGAATCTGGAAGCCCCCTTTAACAAGGGGACCCCCAGATCCCGCCCCCCCCTGTGTGAAATGGTAAGGGGGTACTTACCCCTACCATTTCACTAAAAAACTGTCAAAAATGTTAAAAATGACAAGAGACAGTTTTTGACAATTCCTTTATTTAAATGCTTCTTCTTTCTTCTATCTTCCTTCATCTTCTGGTTCTTCTGGTTCTTCTGGTTCTTCCTCCGGCGTTCTCGTCGAGCATCTCCTCTGCGGCGTCTTCTATCTTCTTCTCCTCGGGCCTGCTCCACACCCATGGCATGGGGGGGAGGCTCCCGCTCTTCTCTTCTTCTTTTCTTCTCTTCTTCTCTTCTTCATTTTCTTCTCCGGGCCGCTCCACACCCATGCTGGCATGGAGGGAGGCTCCCACTGTGTGACGGCGCTCCTCGTCTGACAGTTCTTAAATAACGGGGGACGGGGCCACCCGGTGACCCCGCCCCCCTCTGACGCACGGGACATGACGGGACTTCCCTGTGGCATTCCCTGTGACGTCACAGGGAAGTCCCGTCAAGTCACCGTGCGTCAGAGGGGGGCGGGGGCCGGGGTTCCCCTTAATATCCATACCAGACCTGAAGGGCCTGGTATGGAATTTAGGGGGACTCCCACGTCATTTTTTTTTTAAATTTTGGTTCGGGGTTCCACTGTGGGGAATTCTCATGCCGTTTTTATCAATGAACTTCTATGTGTATTGTTGGCAATGCAATAGCCGCGAGTAGTTTTAAATGAGTTTTTTCCTTCAAAATGTCATTTTGCTGTCAGACTGTTCTAAACACAGAAACATGCGCCCCTTTACAGGCATACTATAGACACCCCCTAGTTACGAAATTTAAAGGGATATTACACTTTTATTGTTTGACTTTAAGCATTATTAAAATCACTACTCCTGAAAAAATGGCAGTTTTTAAAACTTTTTTTTGCATTTATCCATGTCCCCTGGGGCAGGACCCAGGTCCCAAAACACTTTTTATGACAATAACTTGCATATTAGCCTTTAAAATTAGCACTTTTGATTATTCATGTTCGTGTCCCATAGACGTTCGCGTGTTCGAACGACCATTTTTCCTGTTCGCATGTTCTGGTGCGAACTGAACAGGGGGGTGTTCGGCTCATCCCTACTCCTGGGGAGATCAGATATAGTGACTGCAGAGTCCTGGGGAGACCAGATATAGTGAGTGCAGGCTCCTGGGGAGATCAGATATAGTGAATGCAGGCTCCTGGGGAGACCAGATATAGTGAGTGCAGGCTCCTGGGGAGACCAGATATAGTGAGTGCAGGCTCCTGGGGAGATTAGATATAGTGAATGCAGGCTCCTGGGGAGATCAGATATAGTGAATGCAGGCTCCTGGGAGACCAGATATAGTGAGTGCAGGCTCCTGGGGAGATCAGATATAGTGAATGCAGGCTCCTGGTGAGACCAGATATAGTGAATGCAGGCTCCTGGTGAGACCAGATATAGTGAATGCAGACTCCTGGGGAGATCAGATATAGTGAATGCAGGCTCCTGGGGAGATCAGATATAGTGAATGCAGACTCCTGGGGAGATCAGATATAGTGACTGCAGACTCCTGGGGAGATCAGATATAGTGAATGCAGACTCCTGGGGAGATCAGATATAGTGAATGCAGGCTCCTGCGGAGATCAGATATAGTGACTGCAGGCTCCTGCGGAGATCAGATATAGTGAATGCAGGCTCCTGGGGGGATCAGATATAGTGAATGCAGGCTCCTGGGTTTAGTAACACTTTAACTCATAAATTGAAATCTACCCTAAGTCTGGTGTTGTCTAGCTACAAGCTCTGACTAGGAGGGTATGTTGTGCCGAGATCATCAGGAAAGGAAAATTAAGGTAAATATGAAATACAATTTTCTATTTTACATGTCAGCACACATGGGGAACACAGCGAGGGAAGGTTGAAAATGTTTAATTAACCACTTCAGCTCCAGAAGCAGGGGCGGATTTCCCACAAGGCCACCAAGGCCAGGCCTCGGGGCGGCAGTTGTGCAGGGGCAGCACCGCTCCTGTGGCGACTTCTCGGCTTTCATGGCCAGCCAGATAGGAGCTCAGTATGGAGGACGGAGGGGGGAGAGTGTATGCTGAGTACTCCCTATCTGCATCGGGCTGTGCCATGCCATCCTAGTCCGCCCAGGACACTCTCACCAACTTTGGCTGTAGAAGTCCCGCCCACTCACCCCTTGGCAACCCTGCTCTCCAATAAAGTTCTTCTGTGCCCTATCACATGCCTTTCTCCGCCAATCACAGTTTAGGAGTGGTTTCTGCGGCAACAGTGTCCTGGAAACATCCCGGATCAGAGAAAGCGGTGTGGGGATCCCCGAGAAAGAGAGAGCGAGGTTGTGATCCCTCCTCCCCGGGAACAGGTTAGTGTGCCCCCCGAGTGTGTATAGAGCCCTACCGGACACGACTTCCATGGGTGCCAGGAGTACCTGGCTCTGATTCCCAGTGGAGCTGTCCTCTATGACTCCCATTTTACGATTTCTTTAGGTGTTCTTTCTGACTGTCCTATGGGTTATCTCTATGACTGTCCTATAGGTGATCTCTAGGACTCTCCCATGGATGATCTGAGTGGGGGGGCGGCATTGGAAGACCCGGCCTTGGGGCGGCAAAGGGAGTAAATCTGGGCCTGTCCAGAAGGTTTACCATGCGACGTTGCACCCAAATAAAATTGATGTCCTTTTTTCCCACAAATAGAGCTTTCTTTTGGTGGCATTTGATCACCTCCGTGGTTTTTATTTTTTGCGCTTTAAACAAAAAAGAGCGACAATTTTGAAAAAAAAAAACAATACTTTTTATTTTTTGCTATAAAACATATCCAATAAAAAATCCAATTTCTTCATCAATATTTAGGCCAATATGTATTTTGCTACATGTTTTTGGTAAAAAAAATCCCAATAAGCGTATATTGATTGGTTTGCGCAAAAGTTAACGCGTCTACAAAATAGGGGATAGATTTATGGAATTTTTATTTCTTTTTTACTAGTAATGGCAGCAATCAGTGATTTTTAGCGGGACTGTGACAGTGCAGCGGACAAATGGGACACTAAGTGACACTTTTTGGGGACCAGTGACACTAATACAGTGATCAGTGCTAAAAATTTGCACTGTCACTGTACTAATGACATTGGCAGGGAAGGGGTTAACATCAGGGGCAATTAAAGGGTTAAATGTGTTTCAAGGGAGTGCTTTCTAACTGTTCGGGTGGGGGGGGTTGGGCTGAGAGAAGACAGAGATTCGTGTTCCTGCTTAGCAGAAATACACGATCTCTCTCTTCCCTACTAGCAGAACAGCGAATTGTCTTGTTTACATAGGCAGACCGCTGTTCTGCCTCTCTCAACAATGATCGGCAGGTCTTGGCGGACATCAGGTCCCCCGGACCCAATGATTGGCTCCCGCTGTGTCCAATCACAGTGAGAGCAGGTCGCCGGCCATGAGTGTGTACCCCAGAAGTTCAAGATCAGGTACCCAGTGCATGATCTGGCACAGAGTGGCCGCCCTGCCGCAGTAAATCTTTGTGATGCGGTCGGGAACCAGTTAAGGGCAGAAACTGAAGCAATAACTTTTTGTCCAAACTCAGCAGTAGTTAAAGAAGAACTTCTCCTTTATCTGTATACAGCAGGTTTCTGTGTCTGTGATGTCATTTCCATTTCCTCCTCCTGGCTGAATTTCAAAGTTCTCTGACTTTGAGTTTTCTTCCTTTTCCAGTCCTGATACTACATGTCCCATGATCCTTTGAGCCTCTGTAGCTTAAAGGTGGGCTATGGCAGTCACTTGTACCAGTTCTTGGAGTTAATGTGGGTGGGTCCTAGGGTTACTGTGGGTGTTTCTGAGCCTTCATGTGGGTGGTGAAAGGTGTAAATGTGTCACACCTCCTCCTGAGCTATTCCTGTCTTGCAGCAAGCCATAGAATAATGGCTTACTACAAGACTACAGAGGAAGGGCTATGGGAGGGGATTATGAAGGTTTTTCCTTCATATATAAATTAATCCCTTCACAGAAAGCAGGGTGGGGTCTGAGGGGTGGGACTCTGGGAGGGAGGGATCTGAGGGGTGGGACACTAAGAGGGTGAGATCTGAGGGGTGGGACACTGAGAGGGTGAGATCTGAGGGGTGGGACTCTGGGAGGGCGGAATCTGAGGGGTGGGACTCTGGGAGGGCAGGGTCTGAGGGGTGGGGCTCTGGGAGGGCAGGGTCTGAGGGGTGGGGCTCTGGGAGGGGGGATCTAAGGGGTGGGACTCTCCCTGTTCACACTGGTCAGCATATTTAACTGGGAAAGATCTAATTCTAATTGTGATCCATTCAATCCTGCCCAGCAGCAGCACAGCGATCTTTCAGAACAAGCTGTGTATGAAGGGGCTTCCTTCTTGAATAATGTTGTGATCTGTGAGGTGGGACTTGGGAGGTTTGGACTCTTCCTGTAGGTGTGACTGGGTGGGATTGAATGCTAAATAGGATTTATTTAATCCCACCCACCATCAGAGCTGTGAAGGAAGTTACATCATTTGCAGAGTCTGAAAGACTACAAAGGGGAGTTTACAGACTCTAGCTTCTGCAGTATACAAAGGCACAAGTAAACCTAGAAAATCAGGGGATATGCAGACAACAGAACAACATGGTACAGAGGTCTGATCTATGCTGGGATTGATCATTCCATTCAGGTCTAGTGAAAAGAAAGTTGGAATTCAGCTTTAAAGCAGCAGGGTCTACACAGTAGTGTGAAACAAAGGTATGGATTGAAGATCAGGTGTCTGCCTTGCAGATTTTTTCAAGTGAAACTTGCAATGCTGCTGCTCATTATATCCATAAACTCCTGGAAGAGTGTACTGTAACTCTTTCTGGTATTGCCAACCCTTTGCTTTTTTAGAATCCATGAGGCAATCACTCTGCTTAAAAGCACTAAAACCTTTATTCACCCCGAAGGAATGATAAATAGTGGTCAAATGATCTGAAGTCAGCTTTAGCATCAATGTATGACCTCAGGGTTCTGCCAATATCTAAACTGCTAATTTGATGACTATCTTCTGACAAGAAAGTAGGCAGGACATCTTTACGATGGCTGGTACTGCAGTAAAATGGTGGGAGTACAGGTGATTCAGGAAGGGTAATTTCAAAATTCCTTATATAGAGAAAGTGGAAAAAAAACGCGCTTAGGATAAAATAAATAAGGTTGCTGCCTCCCCGATTAGGGCTCCCCTGAGGGGGCTCTAGGTAATAGCAAACAAACAAAAATTGGGGTCAAATGGCGCTACCTAATAGCTAAGGGCACAGAGTAAAAAAAGGGGCTGTAACCCTGGGTGTAAAGTGTGTAGACATCAAGGCAGGCCCCCTATGGGGGTACTACCTAAAGGTATGTACAGGTGTGTAGGGCATACGCCCTCAAATACATGCAAGTGAGCTGCTATGCAGTATAACCCCTAAGGTGGGTTACCCCGAAGTCCTGCCTAGAGGTTCCTTATGGGTATATATATATATACACATTGATGTGAAATAAAAAAATATAGTGAAAAAGTGTGTGTACCATACATAAATCAATCCTACCAGTTAAAGTGAAAGAAATGCTATGCAAAAATACATATTAAGTGTCCCAATACTTTCATGTGACATCTAGAGTACCAAATCGTGCATTACTTCAATCAACAAAATATATTTTAATGTACAGTAGTGTGCATCCAAAAACACAAAAAATAATGAGATAATATATTGCAAGATAAAATATGATAAAAGTACAAAAAACACAAAAAACAGAGGTGTGGCAAAGTCCAGAAATTTCAAAAAATCAAAAATCCAAACACCACCATAAAAGACATATATACATCTATATATGTAAGTGAAAATGTATCACAGTTCCCATATGGATAGTTGTCAGGTTGTGCACATAAATATATCAGAAACCATCACAGGTGACTTTTGTGCTTGCAGTATCTCCAGGTGACTTGTGTGCTCCCCCTCAAGGGTCCCCACTCACCGGATCCTGTCACCCCTACAGGGGTAGTGTGCATATAGTTACACTCTGTTTAGCCGGTTCAGCCAGGTATCCGCTTTGTAGACCCCAAAGATGTCTCTTTGACTCCAGGTTAGATGGGCGTGAGCATTAGTACATTCCTCATGGAAGAAAGAGATTGGCTCCCATAGTATAGTAAAAATCAGACTTGTCCGTTTATTAAAATTGTATAAAAAAATATATAGAAAACAGCATACATAAAAGACCAAGCAGCATGTAGGTCTACAGCAAGCTCCAATAGCTAACAGCTAGCAGAGCGCAGACAGAAATGCTGGTATGAACCCAAGCTGGGGATCAGCAGCGGCCTCTTGCACTCCAACTGCGTTCCACCCTCTTGAGTTCCCGGAAGTGACGTAGGGTGCGTGGCTCAGTCGTACGCGTTTCATTATAGCAGCTCACTTGCACGTATTGGAGGGCGTATGCCCTACACACCTGTACATACCTTTAGGTAGTACCCCCATAGGGGGCCTGCCTTGATGTCTAGTTTGGGATGTTAGGTAGTTTTAATGCACACTTTACACCCAGGGTTACAGCCCCTTTTTTTACATTGTGCCCTTAGCTATTAGGTAGCGCCATTTGACCTCAAAATTCCTTATACATTTTCCCTCCTGTCGCCTTGTTAATCACCTTCCCACTAGGAAGGTCCACCACCTCAGCCTAGTTTATCACAGGCAAAATAATTCAGAGGATGACAGACCCTCCACAGGATGTCTATTATCCTGACTAGGCCCATAGAGACACTGAGGAGCCTGGTCCATTGATCTCCAGCTTCCGCCTTACCTGCTGATCTTCTGATGCATATGAATGCACAACCAACAATCCCTTACTTCTTGCCTATTAAGAGACAATGTCAACTCATTTCCTGTACTAGAATTCATAGGCAAGATATGCTTACCTATGTATTGGGGAGTCCAATTAGGAGAAGAAATTGAAGGAACAGGGTCACTAAGCAACCATCCAGCTTTATGTTGCAGTCATCAATCACACAACGCAATAATAAGCATTCACACTCCAGCTATACACAAAGCAATAATGGTTTGCAAGTCAGCATTTAAAAGGCAATTCCCCTAATTGGTTAAATGTACTGGATCTCTCTGAAACAAATGTAAGATGCCCCATCAAATGTTTTGTGTTGGAAATAGGGATGAGCCGAACAACCCCCGGTTCGGTTCGCACCAGAACCTGCGAACGGACCGAAAATTTGCATGAACGTTAGAACCCCATTGACGTCTATGGCACTCGAACGTTCAAAATCAAAAGTGCTCATTTTAAAGGCTAATTTGCATGGTATTGTCCTAAAAAGGGTTTGGGGACCCGGGTCCTACCCCAGGGGACATGTATCAATGCAAAAAAAACTTTTAAAAACGGCCGTTTTTTCGGGAGCAGTGATTTTAATGATGCTTAAAGTAAAAAAAAAAGTGAAATATTCCTTTAAATATTGTACCTGGGGGGTGTCTATAGTATGCCTGTAAAGTGGCGCGTGTTTCCCGTGTTTAGAACAGTCTCTGCACAAAATGTCATTTTTAAAGGAAAAAATCTCATTTAAAACTGCTTGCGGGTTTAATGTAATGTCGGGTCCTGACAACATGGATGAAAATCAGTGAGACAAACGGCATGGGTACCCCCCAGTCCATTACCAGGCCCTTTGGGTCTTGTATGGATATTAAGGGGAACCCCGCACCCAAATTAAAATAAGGAAAGGTGTGGGGCCACCAGGCCCTATATACTCTGAACAGCAGTATACAGGCGGTGCAAACAAGACAGGGACTGTAGGTTTGTTGTTAAGTAGAATCTGTTTGTAATTTTGAACGGGTACATTTTTAAACATGTTTAGCTCCAGCCAAAAAAACTTTTTTAAGCTTTTTGGAAAACATAGGGAAGGGTTATCACCCCTGTGACATTTGTTTTGCTGTCTTTCCTCCTCTTCAGAAGATTTCACCTCACTTTTTGTCCCAATGACAAATGTTTTTTGAAAATTTGGGTTTTTTTGTGGAACAAGGATTGGAAAGCATCAGTGGAAAGGAGAAATGTTTTTCCCATATTAACTCTTACAGGAGAGAATTTCCCTTCCTAGGGGTAGATTTCATCCTGTTGTCTCCTTCCGTTTGCAAGTAGGAGTCTTTTGTAAGTTAGATGTTTGAAAGTAGGGGCCTGCCCTATATACTCAGCAGAAATTTGGGCCTTAGGTGTTGTTGTGGCCACAACACCGTAAGCCCTCACAGGGCCCTGCTGTGAAATATTAGATCAAGAATTGTAATTACATGCCCCTGTTGAACAGGGGCAGAAAAATTGGGCCTTTGGTGGTGGTGGTGGTGCTGGTGCCACAACACTGTAAGTCCTCACTCGCTCTTGGTGGGTGCAGAAATGGGCCCTGCTGTGAAATATTAGATCAAGAATTGTAATTACATGCCCCTGTTGAACAGGGGCTGAAAAATTAGGCCTTAGGCACTGGTGCTGGTGCCACAACACTGCAACCCCTCACAGACACTAGTTGGAACGCAGGAACGAGCCCTGCTGCAAAGTATTGCATCAAAAATTGTAATTACACGCCCTGTTAAACAAGGGGCTGAAAAATTGGGCCTTAGGCACTGGTGCTGGTGCCACAACACTGCAACCCCTCACAGATACTCTAGTTGGAATGCTGAAATGAGCCCTGCTGCAAAGTATTGCATCAAAAATTGTAATTACACGCCCCTGTTAAACAGGGGCTGAAAAATTGGGCCTTAGGCACTGGTGGTGGCGCCCACAACCAGAAATGTTCTTACAAGCTATCAGCGTGATGATTGAGGAGGAAGAGGATAATTACTCAGGGATAGTCACTCAGCATCAGCATAGGCAGTCTTTGAAGGGATCTGAGATTTCAAAAAAAATTATTCGGTTACATCAGCATCAGGTGCTTGGTAGCTGGTGGTGATCCAAGACTGATTCATTTTTATGAAGGTCAGTCGATCGACCGAGTCGGTGGACAGACGCACCCTGTGATCGGTTACAAAGCCTCCAGCAGCACTGAATGTGCGTTCCGAAAGAACACTGGATGCAGGACAGGCCAGTAGCTCAATTGCATACTGTGCAAGCTCTGGCCAGTGATCCATCCTCAAGACCCAGTAACCCAGAGGATTTTCGGTGGAAAAGGTGTCCAAGTCAGATCTTGCCCCTAGGTATTCCTGCACCATGTAAAACAGACGGTGGCGATGGTTGCTGGAAAAAACTGTGTAGAAGACTCCTGCGCTGTCAGAGGAATCCTATACTAAGGGAATACTGCTGCAACACACAAAACTGCTCCAAAACAGATAGAAAGATAATATTACTAAGGGGGTAGTGGCTGCGCTGTGATAAAAAGGGAAGGGGGAGGGGTGGAGATAGGCAGAGGGGTGGGGCTATGCTAAAAGGATAAGAATCATGTGACCGTAGTGAAATGAAACAAAATCCCAAATACAAGTGTATAATCAAATACGATGAAAATATAAGCACAAACAAAATATCAAGGGATAATATATCCCAAATTTCGGTGATCAAAAAAAAAATATATATATATATAGTACAAATAAATATATACCAGCAAAGTAGTGTGCAAGGATAAGTGAATCTGCTAGAAAAGAGGCATAAATCCAAAGTCTATCATGATAACATAAGAAATTACTCCAATGACATTACTAGAACCTTGTGTATAGCAACAGAATATCATAATCAACTAATAATTAAATCCACACGTGAATAATGGATAATGTGAATACAAAGTGGATATAGGTGTCCATAAAGATAGTCCCAGTGATTGGTGTTGGTGTCCCGCCAACACTTGGCGAAAAAAATATACCATAAAAATAAAAATGAGAATAAAAATGATAATAATAAAAAATGACAAAAAATGACAACAGTCCCACCACCAGATGTGACAATCCTGGATGTGAATACGGTGTTAATGAATCAAGGGGAAGGAAGAAACCAGTGTGCTGACAGGTGGGGGCACCTTCGTGTTCCCAGGCCCCTTACCTTACAGCTGTAAGGTATACAGCATATGTCAAGGAAGCTCTGCAGGCGGGGGAGTCCAGCAATACAGCAGGTGACGTTGATTGATGATGCCGTGTATCATATATGAAAAAACAAAGAGCGAGTGCTATATGGTATGATACCGTTTGGTTTAAAGGCACAGGTGGGAGAGAGGGGAAGGGGGGTTGCACTCACTTTTAGACAATGAGCGCACGCCTCAACCCACGAACGCCGAGCTCGTATAATCCCAGGTTCTGGATCATCTGAGGGACTCTCCCCACTTTCAAATCCACCACCTGTTATGCAGAGTTGTTTAGTGCGGTATATAAAAGACAGAAACCGCACATAGCATAATCCCGTCTATCATATACTTTATTAAAACATTCCTAAAATTCGTACACTTACATTTAAAAACAGCTGGGGGGTAAAACATCCACGAGCGCCGAGCTCGTCAAATCCAGCTAGTGTGTGGCAGCGTCCCGTGCTCCTGACGCGTATCGTCACATCACGTGACTTCTTCAGATGGTTGCTGGAACCGATCATACCTTGGGGCTGCGGACCAAAAAATTGTCTGAACGCATCGGTCAGACGGCCACCTTCTCCGCCGCTCCTTCTTTGACTGACCGAAGCCTCAGCAACACGTTGTCCAGAAACAGGAGTTTGTAACCTCCCAGTCTCTGGGAACGCGTTGCACAGACCTTTCTGCAAGGCCTCCCGAAGATGTTTTATCCTCTGCTCCCTCTGCGATGGCAAGATAAGGTCCGCAACCTTACCCTTGTAACGTGGATCAAGGAGGGTTGCCAGCCAGTATTGGTCCTTCTCCTTGATACCACGAATACGAGGATCCTTACGCAGGCTTTGCATGATCAGGGAGGCCATGCAGCGTAGGTTTGCTGAGGCATTCGGTCCGGAGTCTTCTGGGTCACTAAGGACGACATGGTCCGCAGCCACCTCCTCCCAGCCACGTACAAGTCCATGTGTTTCTTGGGACTGATCCCTTAAAGACTGCTGCTGATGCTGAGTGCCAGGCTCAAACTCCATACTGACACAATCTTCCTCCTCCTCCTCCCCCTCCTCCTCGTCCTCTTCCTGTGTGATCGGCAGGCACGCAGGAACACTGTCTGGAAAAAGGGGGCCTTGAGAGCTAAGGAAGTCCTCCTCTTCCTGCCTCTGTTCTACCTCAAGTGCCCTGTCCATTATTCCACGCAGCATGTGCTCCAACAGGTGGACAAGGGGGACAGTGTCACTGATGCATGCACTGTCACTGCTCACCATCCTCGTGGCCTCCTCAAATGGTGACAGGACAGTGCATGCATCCCTGATTATGGCCCACTGGCGTGGGGAAAAAAAAACAAGCTCCCCTGACCCTGTCCTGCTGCCATAGTCGCACAGGTACTCATTGATGGCCCTCTGCTGCGTGTGCAGCCGCTGCAGCATGGCCAACGTTGAGTTCCACCTGGTGGGCATGTCACAGATTAGGCGGTTCTTGGGCAGGTTAAACTCCTTTTGGAGGTCCGCCAGCCGAGCACTGGCATTATATGACCGGCGGAAATGCACACAGACTTTCTTGGCCTGCCTCAGGACATCCTGTAAGCCCGGGCACCTGCCCAAGGACCGCTGCACCACCAAGTTAAGGACGTGAGCCAAACAGGGCACATGGGTCAGTTGTCCCTGCCGGAGGGCGGAGAGGAGGTTGGTGCCATTGTCGCAAACCACCATTCCTGCCTTAAGTAGTCATGGCATCAACCACCTCTGAAATTGACCCTGCAGAGCTGACAGAACCTCTGCCCCAGTGTGACTCCTGTACCCCAAGCACACCAGCTCAAGCACCGCATGGCATCTTTTGGCCTGCGTACTTGCGTAGCCCCTTGAACGGCTACGGAGCACCGATGGTTCCGAGGACAAAGCACAGGAAGAGGCCATGGAGGAAGAAGAAGAGGAGGGGTGGAGGAGAGAGGTGTGTCACAATCATTAGTATTTTGGAGGCGTGGTGGCGGAACAACCTCCAACACTACTGCACCTTGTCCTGCATCCTTCCCAGCTGCCAGCAGAGTCACCCAATACGCCGTGAAACTTAGGTAACGTCCCTGTTAATATGCACCTTACCGCTGACCGCCCTGTCCAGCGAGGCATGGACATTGCCTTCCACATGCCGGTAGAGAGCCGGAATCGCCTTCCGTGAGAAAAAGTGGCGTTTGGGTACCTGCCACTGAGGAACCGCACATTCCACAAACTCACGGAAGGGGGCAGAGTCTACCAACTGAAAAGGCAGCAGTTGAAGTGCTAGCAATTTTGCCAAGCTAGCATTCAACCGCTGGGCATGTGGATGGCTGGGAGCAAACTTCTTTCGGCGGTACAGCAGCTGGGGCAGGGAAATTTGCCTGGTACAATCTGACGTCGGTGTACCAAAAGCAGATTGCCCACAAGTACTTGGCTGTGACACACCTAATTCTACACCTTCATTCCTCTCAGTGCAGGTCTCAGAGAGGACTAAAGGTCTAGTGGGGTTTGAAATCTCAGCTGATGAGGAGCAAGGAGAGGTCCTCTTTGTTCTTTGGTGTGGGTCTTTTAGATACGCTTGCCAACGAACTGCATGGCAGGTCAACATATGTCTGGTCAAGCATGTGGTACCCAAGCGGGAGATGTTTTGGCCACGTGAGATACGCTTGAGACATATGTTGCAAATAGCAGCGGTGCGATCTGATGCACTCGTCTCAAAAAAGGCCCACACCAAAGAACTTTTTGAATAACGCGCAGAGACTGCAGCGCCCTGCACATGTGGAGCTTTGGGGTGTGATGCAGTCAATGTGCTGCCCTTAGGCTGGCCCCTGGAGGGCATCCTGCCTCGTTGGTGATGTGCCGCCTTCTCCTCCTCCTCCTCCTCTCTCCTATCAGGCACCCACGTTGAGTCAGTGACCTCATCATCCCCTCCCTCCTCATCACTGGAGCAAACCTGGCAGTATGCTGCAGCAGGGGGAGCATGACTGCCAGATTGCTGTCCTTCTTGGGCACCCCCTCTGTCCGTGCTCATGTTACTGCCTTCATCCAGCTCAGTATCATCATCAGAGCCTTCCAAATGCTGGGCATCCTCCTGGAGCATGTACCCAACACTGTGGTCAAACAGTTCGAGGGACTCCTCAGGAGGACATGGTGGGGCTAGGGAAGGAGTCACTGATGACATTGAGCCGAGGGAAGAGGCCGCTGCTTTGCCAGACAAAGTACCCTGGGCATGGGTGAGTGTCACGTACCTTACAGCGGAGTCTGAAATGACGAGGGCGGCCTCTTGCATGGTCCCGGTCCTAGCGCCCCTGAAGGTTGGCAACAAACTGGCAGCAAGGTACAGGATCGGGAGACAGAGCCGTAGTCAGGAGTCCAAGCCGGGTTCAGTATAGGAAGCAAGGCAGGCAGAGATGTAGGGGTGATCCGAGAGGGTAGTCAAGGCAAGCAGAGGTTCAAGATCAGGGTCAAGTAAACAAGGCAACAGCAAGGTTTCAGGAACGAGCTGAGACAATCCAGCACTGATGCTGGTCTGCTGATCGTTTAAATAGGGTGCCTTGCGCCGTGATTCGTTGGCGTGTGAACGTGCACGCGCTGACGTGCCCTCATTCGTACGATCGCATTACGTGCGTGCCTAGTCCGGGGCTCGCTCGTTCTTACCGTACTTCCGGCTGGCACCCGGGAACGAGCGTTTGTGATGGTTCTCTGACATTGCCCCCTCCTTAAGGGCAGCCTCCGGATGCCCACTTGAGACCTCCTTTCTGGGTGAGCATGATGAAAAGCTTGTATGAGTCTTGGGGCATGGAGATTCGCTTCTGGTTCCCAGGAGTTTTCTTCTGGACCAAAACCCTTCCATTTAATTAAATATTGATTCTGTCCCCGCCTTTTCCTGCAATCCACAATGGTCTCAATTTCGAACTCTTCTTCCCCATCTACCATTATGGCTTCTGGGGGCCCTCTTTCACGACCCAGAAAGGTATTAACCACATCAGGCTTCAACAAGGAGGTATGAAACACAGGGTGAATCTTAAATGAGTCGGGAAGTTTGAGCTCATAAGCCGCTGGATTAATTTTTCTCTTGACCGGAAAGGGTTGTAGGTATTTAGGTCCCAGTTTCCTGGATGGACAGGTAAGTTTTAGATTCAACGTTGACAGCCACACACGATCACCAACCTTCAAATCCAGTTCTCCTCTCTTCCTGTCGAAGAATCTCTTATTAACCTCTTGTGCTTTGGCAATGGTATCCTTTAACACTTGGTTATTGTGAGCAAAGAACTTTAATCTGTCCTGAACTGCAGGCAAAGGAGAGTCTGGAATCAATGTTGGCAAGAAGGACGGATGAAACCCGTAATTGGAGAAGAAGGGTGATTGGTTGGTGGCAGTATGAGCAGAGTTATTGAATGCAAATTCCGCCGGCGGCAGAAGTGAGGCCCAATCTTCTTGGGAGAAGGAGGTGAAGCAACGCAGATATTGCTCCAGCGTTTGGTTGGTACGCTCAGTCTGTCCGTTGGACTGGGGATGATAAGCCTAAGAAAAGTTGAGTTTGATGCCCAGCGCTTCGCACAGTGCTTTCCAAAATCTTGAAGTAAACTGTACTCCTCGATCCGAGACGATGTCACTAGGGATTCCATGCAGTTTAACAACCTCTTTAACGAAGACTTTGGCAGTTTCAGTTGCTGATGGGGTCCCTTTCATAGGGATGAAATGTGACATCCTGGAGAGGTGGTCTACCACTACAAAGATAGATGAGAACCCCTCTGATGGAGGGAGCTCTACGATAAAGTCCATTGCGATTTTATACCAGGGTCTCTCAGGAATGGGTAGAGGTCTTAATAGTCCCCATGCTTTGTTCTTGCTGTTCTTGTTCCTGAGACAGATTGAACATGAGCCAACATATTTCCTGCAGTCCTTTGCTAAACTAGGCCACCAGAAATGTCTCCGGATCAAATCCATGGTTTTGTATCCCCCAAAATGGCCGGCCAGTGGGTAGTCATGACACACCTGTAGGATGGTAGCACGTAAACTCTGTGGTATGAAAATTTTATTACCCCGCCAATAGAGCTCATCGTTCTCCTGAAGGTCCGTATCTGGAGACAGAGGGAATTCCCTGGATGCTTGATGGATCTGTGATATTAAGTCGGTTTGAGTAAGTAGAAAATTTCCAGCCTGTATGATAGTATCTGTTTGAGGTGGAACTTCAACTTCTGTAAACATCAGGTTTCACATTCTTGGAGCCGGGCCGGTAGGTTATGTGGAAGTTAAATCGTGAAAAGAAAAGAGCCCACCTTGCTTGTCTGGGCCTGGGGCGTTTGGCGGTCCTGAGGTATTCCAAATTTTTGTGATCCGTGAAGATCAATATTGGGTGTGTTGCTCCTTCCAAGAGGTACCGCCACTCTTCTAAAGCCAATTTGATGGCTAACAGCTCTCGGTCCCCCACATCATAGTTCCTTTCTGAAGGCCCCAACTTCTTTGAGAAGAAGGCCACAGGGTGCATTAGAGCCTTGGGTCCTTGGCGCGGGGACAGGATGGCCCCTACGGCGCTCTCTGAGGCGTCCACCTCCAGGATGTATGGAAGAGCGGGGTCAGGGTGCTTTAATAACGGAGCTGAGGTAAAAAGTCTCTTTAACTTATCAAAAGCAGCTTGGGCTGCCTCTGTCCATTGAAAACGGTTCTGTTTCTTGGTGAGCTGGGTGATGGGCATGATGATACCGGAGAAGTTTTTAATGAATTTTCTGTAGAAATTAGAGAAGCCAACGAACCGTTGTACCCCTTTCTTATCAGTGGGAGGTGGCCAGGACATTATAGCTGCGACTTTTTGAGGATCTCTTGCCATACCTCCTGTAGAAATCACCAGTCCGAGGAAGTGGGTGGTCTGCCGTTCAAATTCGCATTTCTCGGCCTTGGCATAGAGTCCATTCTGTCTTAACCTCAGAAGGACTTGTTTCACCTGGACACGATGAAGATCTAGGGAGGCTGAGAAAATTAAGATATCGTCTAGGTAGACGATCATGAATAGATCTAGAAAGTCTCTGAAAATATTATTTACGAAGTGCTGAAAGGTTGCTGGAGCATTGCATAGTCCGAAGGGCATAACGAGGTATTCAAAGTGGCCAAAACTAGTCCGGAAGGCCGTTTTCCACTCATCTCCCTCCCTGATTCTGATCAGATTGTAAGCACCTCGTAAATCCAACTTGGTAAATACTTTTGCAGAGCGGAGTCTCTGGAGCAATTCTGGAATCAGAGGCAAGGGGTAGCGATTTTTAACCCCTTCCTGAGGTTCTCATTCACATAGTTTTTTTAGGACTGCGAGTTCAGGCTCTGACAGAGGAAAGATCCTCCCAAATGGGATTTCTGCCCCTGGTAAGAGTTCAATCGGGCAATCGTAGGCCCGGTGGGGGGGAAGAGTGTCTGCTTTTTGCTTGTCAAAGACATCCAGAAAATCATGGTACACGGATGGGACAAGGTCTTGGGATTCAGATACTGGTTTTAGACACCCAATAACTGGAGCTGTGTGGTGGAGGATCTGGAGACAGTTTTTGAAACAGTAGGAGGACTGAAAAACTACCTGGCCGGTTGTCCAGTCTATCTGTGGGTTGTGTGCTTGCAACCATGGCATTCCTAAAATGATTGGGAAAAGTGGTGAAGATATAACGTCTAGGCACAACAGTTCTTGGTGATTGGGTGAGATGTTGGCAGGCAAAGGTTGGGTTTCTTGGATGATAGGCCCAGATTTGATGTTGGACCCATCAGCTAATCGGATGAACAGTTTATGTTGCTTCGATCGCAGCGGAATGTTGTGTTGCAGGGCAAAGGCACGGTCAATGAAGCAACTGCAGGCACCGGAGTCAATTATGGCCTGGATCTGAAGCACCCCTTCTGGAAGCTGTAGAGAAACAGGAACAGCAATGTGAGTCGTTCTTGCTAGAGTTAATGCATAACGATCAAGAAGAGGAGAGTCACACTTACGGGTCTTGTTAGGACACATATTGGCGTAATGACCGGCTTCCCCACAGTAGAGACAAAGGTTATTCATACGACGGCGTTGTTTTTCTTCCGGTGTCAAGGGTGCACGAAGCAAACCCAACTGCATTGGTTCTGGAGGTTCAGTGGTAGGAGCAGATAGTGGGGGTGTGGAGGTAGGTAGGCGACTGGGTACCCTGGGTAGCATCCACATGGGCCGGTACTGGCTGGTCCTTTCAGATCTTCGCTCCCTCAGCCGGCGATCAATCTGAATGGACAGTTGAATTAGTTCTTCGAGGGAATCGGGAATCCCCACACGAGCTAGTTCATCCTTGAGTGCCTCCGAAAGCCCTAAACGGAACTGAAAACAGAGAGCGGCATCATTCCAATGTGTGTCGGAACTCCACCGTTTAAAGTCTGTAACATAGTCCTCCACGGGCCTACGACCCTGCTGGAGGGTGTAGAGGCTGGCTTCGGCTGTGGTGGTACGCTGGGGATCATCATATAGTTTGGCCATTTCATCCAGAAAAGAGTCTATGGTACCCAGCAAGGGACTGGCTTGTTCCAGTAAATGATGAGCCCAGGTCTGAGGTTCTCCCTGCAGTAATGAAATGATGAACCCCACCTTGGTACTTTCCAAAGAAAAGGTGTGGGGCTGAAGCAAGAAGTACAAATGGCAGGCATTCCTGAAAGCACAGAATTTGCTGCGGTCACCCATAAACTTTTCCGGAGCAGGAACTCGTGGTTCTGGGGGTGGCACCACTACTGTGGGTGTAGAAACCGAAGCTGATGATGCAGGTGCTGTGGTCCGAGGTGCTGAGGTGCTTGGAGAGAGAGATTCCACTCGTTGTTCAAGTCGCTGGTAGCCATCTTGCAAGCCCTGGACTGCTTGAGTGAGATTTGCAATCTGTTGACACAGAGCGTCCATAGCTGAGGCCCCCCTTTCAGACTCCATTTTGGCTGGATTGTACTGTCACGTACCTTACAGTGGAGTCTGAAATGACGAGGGCGGCCTCTTGCACGGTCCCGGTCCTAGCGCCCCTGGAGGTTGAGACAGGGTTGCTAGGTCGGCGGAAGGGTGCAGGTGCCTGCTGGCAGGATCAGGAACCCGGAAGTCTTTGGAAGGAAGATGAGATGCTGATCCCTGGATGGATGCAGGAGAGGTCCAGCAGGGGAACTTGCAGGGTCAAGGCAGGCAGGAGTTGGCAACGTGCTGGCAACGAGGTACACAATCGGCAGGCAGATACGTGGTCAGGGACTGGCGGAGGTTGGCAACAAACTGGCAGCAAGGTACAGGATCGGGAGACAGAGCCGTAGTCAGGAGTCCAAGCCGGGTTCAGTATAGGAAGCAAGGCAGGCAGAGATGTAAGGGTGATCCGAGAGGGTAGTCAAGGCAAGCAGAGGTTCAAGATCAGGGTCAAGTAAACAAGGCAACAGCAAGGTTTCAGGAACGAGCTGAGACAATCCAGCACTGATGCTGGTCTGCTGATCGTTTAAATAGGGCGCCTTGCGCCGTGATTCGTTGGCATGTGAACGTGCACGCGCTGACGTGCCCTCGTTCGTACGATCGCATTACATGCGTGCCTAGTCCGGGGCTTGCTCGTTCTTACCGTACGTCCGGCTGGCACCCGGGAATGAGCGTTTGTGATGGTTCTCTGACAGTGAGAGAGGATGAGGAGGATGAGGACAGCTTGGTCATCCACTCGACCAAGTCTTCCGCATGTTGCGGCTCAACACGGCCAGCTGCCGAAAAAAAGGCCAAGCGTGTCCCACGGCCACGTGCTGATGAGGATGCACCGTCTCCACGACCAGCACTAGACACAGAGCCTGCTTGCCCTCTCTTATTGGCTTGTGACTGTCTGCCTCTCCTTCTTGGCCTTCCAGACATACTAATGGCCTGTAGCTGCACTAAGCTGGGATATATATATATATATATATATATATATATATATATATATATATATGTACTGATACTGCAGCTAGCAAAATCAACTGCCTGCCTGTAGTATGAGAACACCACCAACCTTCTACAGGTAGCTTTAACTGAACACTGTGCAGAGCTCGCAAAAAACTAACTTGTAGCTTTTTTAGCTGCCTGCGGTAGTGATAGGATCAGGAAAACACCACCAACCTTTTACAGGTAGCTTTAGGTGAACACTGTGCAGAGCTCGCAAAAAAATAACTTGTAGGTTTAGCTGAACACTGTGAGGTGGACGTACCGCACTAACTTGTAGTTGTAGCTGAACACTGTGAGCAGGACGCACAGCACTAACTTGTAGTTTTAGCTGAACACTGTGAGCAGGACGCACTGCACTAACTTGTAGCTTTAGCTGAACACTGTGAGCAGGACGCACTGCACTAACTTGTAGCTTTAGATGAACACTGTGCAGAGGTCTCACTACACTAACTTGTAGGTTTAGCTGAACACTGTGAGCAGGAGGCACAGCACTAACTTGTAGTTTTAGCTGAACACTGTGAGCAGGACGCACCACACTAACTTGTAGGTTTAGCTGAGCACTGTGAGGTGGACGCACTGCACTAACTTGTAGTTTTAGCTGAACACTGTGAGCAGGACGCACCGCACTAACTTGTAGGTTCGCCTGAACACTGTGAGCAGGACGCACCCCACTAACTTGTAGTTTTAGCTGAACACTGTGAGCAGGACGCACTGCACTAACTGTAAATAGTCTAGCTGCCTGACTGTGGTACTAATAGGATCAAAAGAACACCAGCAATTTTCTTCAGGTAGCTGTAAATACTGTAACAAGACAAGCCTGCCTGTCAGTAAGAAGATAACAGGAACGGATCTAGCTGAACACTGTGAGCAGGGCGCACCCCACTAACTTGTAGTTTTAGCTAAACACTGTGAGCAGGAGGCACTGCACTAACTGTAAATAGTCTAGCTGCCTGACTGTGGTACTAATAGGATCAAAAGAACACAAGCATTTTTCTTCAGGTAGCTGTAAATACTGTAACAAGACAAGCCTGCCTGTCAGTAGGAAAATAACAGGAACGGATCTAGCTAAACTGAATACAGTGTATATATATATATATATATGCAACACCTGGGATGCATATATATACACAATACACTGTAAGTGCAGCTAACTGACTGACTGTTCTGCCTAATCTATCTAACTCAAATCAAATGACACTGTCTCTCTGTCTATCTCTTTCAACGCCGGAACACACACTACACAGGGCCGCCGTGCAGGGGGGGGGGGCGTGTACTAAATCCCCTGAGCCATAATTGGCCAAAGCCTCCTTGGCTTTGGCCAATTACGGCTCTCTGTTCAGACGGCGCTGTGATTGGCCAAGCATGTGGGTCATAGTGCATGCTTGGTCAATCATCAGCCAGCAATGCACTGCGATGCCGCAGTGAATTATGGGCCGTGACGCGCCACACAAATTTGGCGCGAACGGCCCATATCGTTCGCAATTCGGCGAATGGGCGAACAGACGATGTTCGAGTCGAACATGGGTTCGACTCGAACACGAAGCTCATCCCTAGTTGGAAACCATTAATCCAAGGCACAAATTCCCCTATAGCGGTGGTCTCCAAACTGTGGCCCTTTGCTTGTTTTTATCTGGCCCTTGGGACACTATTTATCCGTTGATGCCAACAATGGGTCACAATTCCTCCCAATGACGCCAATGATGGAGCATAATTTCTCCCACTGAAACAAACAATGGGGCATTACTTTTTCCTACTGATGCTGGGACCTTTTCTACTCCCAATAGCCACAGTTCGGCCCATTTAAAGTCTGAAGGCCAATAAACTTGCCCTTTTTTTAGAATGTTTGTTTGGAGACCCCTGCCCTATTGAATGATTCATTCTACTTCTTATTGTATCTAAATCACTCTGCACCTGTCATTACCCTATAAATGGATGATAGGGACATCTGGCATTGGATACATTTAAGCAAGCCTAAATGCATGATTAAGGAGGTCTCTCCAATGTGTTCTCTTCTCCCCATTCCAAATTATCTGGACCTTCTCAGAAGAAAAAGTAAGGTTAGAAAATCCCTTTCCCAATGTCCTTCTATAGGTACAGAATACACAGGAATGTTCTCTGATCCAAACTTTCTTTTGAGGCAAGTTCTCTTGCTGTGGATTGGGATGACATGTAAAAACAATGTAACAGGCTTTTGATTTTCCTTTTCTCTTTTCTCCCAAGAGCACTGCGCCCTTAGCCCACCCAGTTGTGTGACATTAGCAAATTAATATTCGCTAATGTCTTCCTGCTTCTCCTCCCGGCCAATCAGGAAGCCATCCTGAGACCTGATTCGCCAGGGAGTCTTAGGTCTTAGGAAAGCTGGCTGGTCAATACAGAGGTCCGGGGGCGGGGCCGGGAGCTCCAATGACACTCCTACTCCGATCACTGACTCTCACTACAGACGCTCTATTCCGAGTACACAGGCTGCATGTGGGCGGGGTCAGAGCGTCAGTGGAGCTCCCGGCCCCGCCCCACTCAGCTGGCTAGCGCGGGAATACATCCTTTCGTGTCCTCTGTGCGCTCTGCAAAGCTGTCATCGGGGCCCCAATTCACAGGTGATGCAGGCCCCCCAACAAAGCATCAGTGGAGCTCCCGGCTGTTGTAGTGTGAGCAGAGAGTGGAATCCCCGCCCACACACCTGAATGTATGTAGTTAGTTTGGCTGGCCAGGTATGTCCTTACACCCATAAAATGCCTGAATGTTTAAACCCTGAGCTGTGTTATTAAACTGTAAAGCTGTACATTGCTGAAAGTTCTCTGACCATCTCCTGTATAATGTCTGCAGTCTCTGATTGTCTCCTGCAGTATGTCCGCAGTCTCTGGTAATCTCCTGCAGTATGGCCGCAGCCTCTGATTGTCTCCTGCAGTATGTCTGCAGTCTCTGGTAATCTCCTGCAGTATGTCCACCTCCTCTGATTGTCTCCTGCAGTATGTCCGCAGTCTCTGGTAATCTCCTGCAGTATGTCCGCAGTATCTGGTAATCTCCTGCAGTATGTCCGCAGTATCTGGTAATCTCCTGCAGTATGTCCGTAGTCTCTGATTGTCTCCTGCAGTATGTCCGCAGTATCTGGTAATCTCCTGCAGTATGTCTGCAGCCTCTAATTGATTCCTGCAGTATGTCCGCAGTCTCTGATTGTCTCCTGCAGTATGTCCGTAGTCTCTGATTGTCTCCTGCCGTATGTCCGTAGTCTTTAATTGCTCCTGCAGTATGTCCGCAGTCTCTGGTAATCTCCTGCAGTATGTCCGCAGTCTCTGATTGTCTTCTGCAGTATGTCCGCAGTCTCTGGTAATCTCTTGAAGTATGTCCGCAGTCTCTGATTGTCTCCTGCAGTATGTCCGCAGTCTCTGATTGTCTCCTGCAGTATGTCCGCAGTCTCTGATAATCTCCTGCAGTATGTCCGCAGTCTCTGATAATCTCCTGCAGTATGTCTGCAGTCACTGATTGTCTCCTGCAGTATGTTCGCAATTTCTGATAATCTCCTGCATTATGTCCGCAGTCTCTGATTGTCTCCTGTAGTATGTCCGCAGTCTCTGATTGTCTCCTGCAGTATGTCCGCAGTCTCTGGTAATCTCCTGCAGTATGTCCACAGTCTCTGATTGTCTCCTGCAGTATGTCCGCAGTCTCTGAACCTCTCCTGTAGTATGTCTGCACTCTCTGACACTCTCCTGTAGTATGTGTATTATGCCCCTTTACTTGCTCAATTATTTGGGATTGCTCCACTGCTCAGTGAGAGGTAATGATGTGCAATAACCTCTAGCAACCAATCAGCGAACAGTAGTGATCTGCTTTAATCTCTAGCAACCAATCAGTAAGTGGTAATGATGTGCTGTAACCCCTAGCAACCAATTTGTGAGCGCTAATAATGTACATTAACCTCTAGCAACCAATCGGCAAGCAGAAATTATGTGTTGTAACCTCTATAAACCAGCCAGTGAGCAGTAAGGATAGGCTGTAACCTCTGGCAAACAATTGCAATCGCTGTGTGATCTGCAGCAGTAAACTGATTTTGAGTCTACCTGCTATTTTTTGTATGTCTCAGAATGGAGGGGGGGGGGGGGCCCAAGAAAATGTTTGCCCAGGGCCCAATCAAAATTAAAGATGGCCCTGACTCAGAGACACGTCCGTAGGATGTCTGCTGGATGTTTTTGGCGTTGTTAGAGACAAAAGCCTGGATTCCTGCTATTAAATAGAAAGGACGTTTTATTTGTTTGGTTGTTATTATTCATTATATGAAAATTGCACAAGCTCCCAAATTCTCATCCGTAGCGGGTGATTAGCCTAGGAGTCGACCACTGAAGGAGGGGAAAAAAAAAGCAGAACCACCGGCGGATCAGATGACACAAAATCCCCCAGAGTTCTGCCGAGTGAGATCCCCCCTCCCCTCTAGCTGCATAAGCAGCTCAGTAGATATCCAGAGCAACCAACCCACATAAATTAACGGCAGAGTAAGAAAGCACGTTTAAAATGATACTTACTGAAGTAGGATAGACGTCTCAAATCAAGTTGGCTGGAAAGGGAGAAAGAGAGAGAGAGAGCACAGCAGTCTCCCTCTGGCTCGTAATGCTTCCCTGTCAGGAAAAGGTGTACAAACAACACCATTTAAATCCCTTCTCTGTCCCGCCGGCATCGGAGGTAGCCGGCGCGGCATGGACACATTAACGGCGCCATTGCGCATGTCCGTAGTATAGGCGGCGGAAGTAACCTCACACGCAAGGTGCGTCTGGTCACTATCCGCCATCTTAACTACTCCACATCCGCTTGGCTGACGGCAAGAATGGTGGGATCGAAATCCCACCTATCAGGCAATACAGCAACCAGATGGGCTCACCCTAGATGTGACACCGAGGCTGGAAAGCCCCACAGTCTGAACAATGGAAAATTGGGGAAGGACAAGCTCAAAATACAGCGCCTATCGGGCTCCAGTGCACAACAGGCAATTGGTTAGGCACTGTTTGCACAAGTGCCCGGGGCGTCCATATGATTACTGGGCCATTCCTAAAACCTGGCAAATTCACTTGTTTAGGGAAAAAACAAAAAAAAATATTAAATAAAAAAGAAGAAACAAATAAATTGTTCAATTGAACAGCATCTGAACCTAAGGCACCCATAGTCAGTTTCACATTTACATATGCTCACAGAACAATAAATAGTTTATACAGTCCATCCTTATCAGGGAATGATAAATGTCATAGCAAATACATACAGTGCAGGATCTATTAAAAGAGAAAACCCCATTGGAATAAATAGAAAGGCACTGTAGGTATCAGTTCTGACTGGGTTTTTTGAAAAAAGTTGCATCCAAAATATAGAATGCCAATCGCACCATTATCGCTTTACTTGGAACATTTAGTTGAAAATATTATAGTGAGTAGTGATCATGGAATGAAGGGGGGAAAAAAGGAAGCTAGAGGGAGGAACAAGAAAAAAGTATAAAGAAGGGGGCTCACACTAAATGGATATTGATGTATTTTATAAGTAATGCCGCGTACACACGGTCGGACTTTCCGGCATACTTGGTCTGGTGGGCCAGAGTCTGCCGGACAATCCGCCCGTGTGTAGGTTCCGGAGGACTTTTCCGGCGGACTTTTTCCCAAAAGCCCGCCGGACCTAGATTTTAAACATGTTTTAAATCTTTCCGTCTGACTCAGTTTCGGGCGGAAAGTCCGCTCGTCTGTGTGCTGGTCCGACGGAAAGCCCGCTCGTGTGTATGCTGGTCCAACGGACCAGATACGACGCGAGGGCAGGGTATTGCATCTCGTGCTCGATGCAATAGGAAAAACAAATTTTCCTATTGCGGCGAGCGCGGGGCATACCAGGCCCTTAGGTCTGGTATGGATTATAAAGGGAAACCCCTACGCCGAAAAAACGGCGTGGGGTCCCCCCTAAAATCCATACCAGACCCCGATCCGAGCACGCAGCCTGGCCGGTCAGAAAAGGGGGTGGGGACGAGCGAGCGCCCCCCCCCTCCTGAACCATACCAGGCCACATGCCCTCAACATGGGGTGTCGGTGCTTTGGGGGAGGGGGGCACCCTGTGGGCCCCCCCACCCCAAAGCACCTTGTCCCCATGTTGATGAGGACAAGGGCCTCTTCCCGACAACCCTGGCCGTTGGTTGTCGGGGTCTGCGGGCGGGGGGCTTATCAGAATCTGGGAGCCCCCTATAAGAGGGCCCCCAGATCCCGGCCCCCCCACCCTATGTGAATGAGTATTGGGTACATGGTACCCCTACCCATTCACCTAGGGAAAAAGTGTCAATAATAAAACACACTACACAGATTTTTAAAATAATTTATTAAACAGCTCGGGGGGATCTTCCTCCGACTTCGGGGGTCTTCTTCCGGCTTCGGGGGTCCCTCCAGTTCCTCTTCTCCCGGTGTCCGGTTGGTTCTTCTCCGCTCTCTCCGGCCTCTTCTCCCGGTGTTCCAGTTCTTCGGCCGGCCCCTCCGCTGTCTTCAGGTAGCTCTCTTGCCAGCTGAGGTCCGGACTTCTGGGCTTCTTGTCTTCTCTTCTCTTCTCCAGATGTTGACACGACGCTCTCTCCGGCTGGACTGCTCCCTGAGGGCTCCGTTGTGACTTATATAGGCGGAGACCCTGCCCCCATATAATGTTACAGTCCCTGGGCATGCTGGGACTGTGACGTTTTAGGGAGCGTGGTCAACATCACCCAGTGACCACGCCCCTAAAACGTCACAGTCCCAGCATGCCCAGGGACTGTGACATCATATGGGGGCGGGGTCTCCGCCTATATAAGTCACAACGGAGCCCGCAGGGAGCAGTCCAGCCGGAGAGAGCGTCGTGTCAACATCTGGAGAAGAGAAGACAAGAAGCCCAGAAGTCCGGACCTCCGCTGGCAAGAGAGCTACCTGAAGAGAGCAGAGGAGCCGGCCGAAGAACTGGAACACCGGGAGAAGAGGCCGGAGAGAGCGGAGAAGAACCAACCAGACGCCGGGAGAAGAGGAACCGGAGGGACCCCCGAAGCCGGAAGAAGACCCCCGAAGTCGGAGGAAGATCCCCCCGAGCTGTTTAATAAATTATTTTAAAAATCTGTGTAGTGTGTTTTATTATTGACACTTTTTCCCTAGGTGAATGGGTAGGGGTACCATGCCCCCCGCCCGCAGACCCCGACAACCAACGGCCAGGGTTGTCGGGAAGAGGCCCTTGTCCTCATCAACATGGGGACAAGGTGCTTTGGGGTGGGGGGGCCCGCAAGGTGCCCCCCTCCCCCAAAGCACCGACACCCCATATTGAGGGCATGTGGCCTGGTACGGTTCAGGAGGGGGGGCGCTCGCTCGTCCCCACCCCCTTTTCTGACCGGCCAGGCTGCGTGCTCGGATCGGGGTCTGGTATGGATTTTAGGGGGGACCCCACGCCGGTTTTTCGGCGTAGGGGTTTCCCTTTATAATCCATACCAGACCTAAGGGCCTGGTATGCCCCGCGACGGGGCTCGCAAGGTGTCAATCTCGCCGATAAAAGCGGCAAGATTGACTTCCTTTTCTAGTCCCGTCGCACCTGAGTCACGTTCAAAATGAACAGACTTGTCCGTGTGTGGGTAAGTGCGTTCATTCTGAAAGTCTGCCGTAACTCCGGCGAAAGTCCGTCGGAAAGACGGGCGGACTTAGCCCGCCAGAAAGTCCGGTCGTGTGTGGGCAAGTCCGTCCGTTAGAAAGTCCAGCGCACCTGGCGGACAAAGTCCGTCAGAAAGTGTGCCGGACCAAGTATGCCAGAAAGTCCGACCGTGTGTACGCGGCATAAGGCTTGAAACTGAAAGCATTGTTCAATCCGGTTGGTTTAAGTGCTGACAAGTTCTGAATCCAGCATAAATAAATAAAGAAAAATTGAAGCGCTTCACTGCATGATCAGTAGGAAATAAATAAATAATATATCCCACATACAGAATCACATGAAAAATCCAACTACTGTGCAATGAGAATGCAGCTAAAATCCGTGACCACACGTGTTAAAACTAATAAATACCTAGTGTCACAGTGTACGTTAGTAAAATTAAATATAAATAGTGTTAAACCAAATGGTTGGCCATAAATAAGTACTAATTTTGTACAAAAAAATAAAAATTAGCCACACTGATAATATAAATAAATATGTGAAGGAACAAGGCAGCCAAGGTCAAAAAGGAAAATATAGTCCCAGTGTTAAGAGTTCTGAAATTGCTTTAAAATTGCTTAATTGGAGTACTCGCTTGTTAATCCTGAACGATGGTGTTATTCAGCTCCAACCTCATAAGATGCGGTTTTCACCGCCAGCAATCATTTGTAAAGCAAATAAAAAAGAAGAAATTTCATTGCGCAATGCTCTAAATATATGGTACACCAGCAAACATGCTATGAGATCCACTCACGTGCGCCCCATATTAGAAAAGGCATATGCAGATGTAAATAGCAGTCAGCCGCCAAGGACGAGAGCAGGATCGCTGCAGTACACAGCCAACACTGACAGACTGCACAGTGCGTCCTATATATACACTATATTGTGAATCCAGCGTGCCTCTCGCTGGAGCAACAGCTTGTCATTGTCACCTCCTCTTTCATTTCCTGGTAAGTATTCTAGTGCAAAAAAAAGAATTGCATTCAAAAAAATGTTGTTGATGAATCAACGCCAGATAAGGACCTTTTCAAAAAATTGTTGCATATCCTCTTTGTAAAAGAGATCTCGCTCCCACCCCCCCCCAGGCACAGGTTGGCATACGATGGGGCACATTTGGTCCCCATCGCTACCCCCCTGCACCTGGAGGTAGTGGGAGCTGCCAAACAGAAAAACATTGTTTGACAATATAAATCTTAATAAATCAAGAATAAACTGATTGTAAGGTCTTGTGGTTTGATCCCGTTCACAGATAAAGCCCCCCACAACTCCAACTCCCAAATCATGGGCGATGGAGTTGTAGAGGGCCTCAACATCAATAGCCACTAGAAGCGTTCCCTCTGGAATGTGAATTTCGTCAAGGGCCCCCAAGAGTTCCACAGTGTCTCTAATGTTGGAAGCTAGGGATTACACATGGGGATGAAGATAGTCGTCCACCATCTGGCTAGCTGTTTCTGTCAATCATCCATTGCCCGAGACAATGGGTCGACCCTGCGGATGTGTCTGACTCTTGTGGATCTTGGGTAGCGCATAGAGTGTTGGAGTTTTAGGTGACTGTACATTCAAAAATTTCCATGTTTTTTTGTGATAAGATTATTATGATATGAATCTCAATATTATGTCATGAATTTCAATATTCTTTACAAAGCCTTCGGATACCCTTTTATACCATTCCTTATTTTTCAAAAGATCCATGACCATACTCTCGTATTTGGCACAATCCATTACTACCAGATTTTCCCCTTTGTCCGGGGGTTTTATTACAATATTGGGATTTTGTTGCAGAGAGCGCATTGCTTCCTGTTGACCAGAAGATAACTTCACTAAGGTTCTCTAACAAACCTCTGAGGGCTTCACAGAACAGCTGTATGTATACTGAGATTAAAATTACACACAGGTGGACTCTATTTACTAATTAGGTGACTTCTGAAGGCAATTGGCTCCACTAGATTTTAGTTAGGGGTATGAGAGTAAAGGGGGCTAAATACAATTGCATGCCACCCTTTTCACATATTTATGTGTAAAAAAAAATTAAAACCGTTTATAATTTTTTCTTCCACTTCACAATTATGTGCCACTTTGTGTTGGTCTATCACATAAAATCCCAATAAAATACATTTATGTTTTTGGTTGTAACATGACAAAATGTGGAAAATGTCAAGGGGTATGAATACTTTTTCAAGGCACTGTATATTATACATTCACATCAGTCTCTGCCCTCGAGGAGCTTACAATCTAAGGTCCCTAACTCACATCATACATACACATAGTCGGGCTAATTTACACAGGAGCCAATTACCCTCCCAGCATGAGTGTGGGGGGAACCGGTAGACATGTGCAAAATGGAAAAATTTGTTTTGTTTCACTTCGGGTAGATTTGTTACTAATTTAGTTTTGTTTATTTTCAATTTGTTTATTCATTTTCTAACAAATTCAAAATTTTCTGAATGATTCAAATTCAGATTGGTCAAAAAATAATTGACTGATTCAAATTCTGTGTAAAGAATAAATGGTTGTTGAGGAGCGGGCTGGGAGGCTGTCCACCGCGTCCTTAACAACCGATGACTCATCAGCTGTCACTGGTTTTCCCCACTGAGAGCTGAAATGTAAACAAAAGAATTCCGGTAATAAAAAAATCATTAAAATAAAACAGTGTGGTCCCCACCCCAATCCATAACAGGCCCATCGGGTCTGGTATGGATTTTAAGGGGAACCCCACGCCAATATAAAAAAACGGGGTTATTATTTCACTCTTCTGTTCTTCTCTCCGCATGTGGTTAATTATCAAACCAAATTGAAAACCTTATATGCTGTTGCTTCAAAGCCATATCACATTTACCATTTCTCTAGCTTAGTTTCTATTCAGTTCAGCTGGAGAAGGAGAGTTCTTTCTATGCCCATTCTTCCTTATCACCTGACGCCACATATCTTTTTGAGGTATCATGGATCGGATCGTCCGGTCAAGAGCCCCGAATTCGACCATTAGAATTCTCAGTGCTGCCACAAAGTCTATTAATGTATGAAAGGAGCAAAGCTTACTGTTCTTAAAGAGTAAGTTCACCTTTACAGAAAACTCTGTAAGGTGAACTTTTAAAGGTCCTCCTCCTTGCCCCCCCCTCAGTCCTGCCGACCTGGACCGCCACTATCTCTGGTTCTAAGCCCCGGTATATCCACGCCAGGAGCCCGAGGCTTACAAATCCTCTCAGCTGAATGTCCAAGATGTCTCTTGTCAGGAGAGAAGTTTGGAGCATTCTAATTGGTCAGTGCCATCACATGGGCCGCGCTGACCAATCAGCAGCCGCATAGCCCATCCTGTCAGCTATGGAGAAGACTCGAGGAAGGTGAGAGGATTTCTAAGCCCCAGACACCGGGGCTTAGAATGGGAGATATCGGCGGTCCAGGTCAGTGGGACGGGAGGGAGAACGACAAGGAGGGGGACCTGTGTAAGTTCACATTACAGTTTTTTCTGTAAAGGTGAACTTACACTTTAACACTAAGAGAGAAAGGATAGCCCCATTGGTATACTAGTCCTGCCTCAGCAAGAACTCTTGTTAAGAGTTGTAAGGCTTTATGTTTGGTTAGTGTGTGTTTAGACCCATAAAAATAGATATTTCTGCGCCTTCAAAAATAAAGGCATCCACCCCTGCAGAACATGCTTTTTCCATACTTTCTTCTTCCATAGAGTAATGATGGAGTCTACAAAGGTCATCTTGCTGTGCTTGTGCTTCAAATCTCTGTATTCCTAAGGTTCGATATATTTGATCAATTTTAATATGATCGGTGTAAGGTTTCTGTAGGAGTTTGTTAAAAAAACAAAAATTACTATCGTTTTTACATAGTTTTTTGGTTAGCGGCTTCCGGAATGGCCGAGGCATATATTCTTCCTTCTATTTCTGTCTTCCAAATCATCAATATTGAAAAAAAACTCATGTGGTTGTGGATGTAATTGCCATCATCCCTTATTTATCATCACACTGTATGTCCTTATTTTTCGGGATTGTTAAAGCAGGGGTCCGCCCACCGCTGCAAAAATTTAAAGCCAGCAGATGCCTATACTGCAGCTGCTGACTTTTAATAATCAGACACTTACCTGTTCTGGAGTCCAGCGATGTTGCCAATGCAGCTGATGTTTCCATCAGCTGTCGGGTGCATGCCGTCTCCATTGCGGATAAGGGAGCCCAGCAGTGAAGCCTTACGGCTTCATGCCAGGAACCCTACTGCACATGCGCAAGGCTCCGCTCCTCTCTCCTACTGGCTGTGGAAGGAGGAGGGAGGAGGCGGTGACGTCAATACCTGTGGCTGAGGCTCCCGGAAGTGGGAACAGGATACCTTTGAAAGACAGGTATACTGTCCCCCCTTCCCCCCGAAAGGTGCCAAATGTGGCACTGGAGGGGAGGAGGAGTACAACAAGCGGAAGTTCCACTTTTGGGTGAAACTCCACTTTAAGGCAATTCAAACAAACAATTTTTCAAAGGTCATAGACTTTTTCATCACATATAGCACAATAGTTGTCAGGGCTGGGCTCAGTCCTACCTTCTCTGAGCTGGCCGCTCAGCTGTCGGCTAATCGCCAGCTCCTATCTCTCCAGTGTCTCACCTGTTGATGATATCCTGCTCTTCAGTTCTGCCTACTTAAGCCGTCAAGCCCATATGATCTCTGCTTTCGCCTTGTTCAACATCACAGAGACTATCTCCTGCGTTCCTGTTAAAGACTTGCTTGGCTGACATTCCTTCTGTCTCCAGATTCTGCTTACTGTTCCACTACGCTGATCCCTGGCTTCCTGACTCTCTGCCTTGTCTGAATATCCGTTCCGGTTACTGAACTTTGGATATGTTTTGACTACGTTTGTTCTATTTACTTTTATTCTTAAACAAGTGTGATTTAACTGTACTTCTGTCTTGGTCTGATTCATGGTTTCTGACAGTAGGCAAAGGCCATGAATTCAGAAGATGCAGTCAATTCACTTATTGGTAATATTTTTTCCAGATTGGATGAGCAGGATCACTGCATGGATCATTTTGCCATGGCGTTACAAACGCTCCTGAGTCGCACGGCTCACCTGGAATCTCCCACTGTGGCTGCTCCGGCACGACCTGTGTTGCAGGCCGTCCCTGCTGCTGCTCTCTCTGAGCAGGCACCCGCCTCGAGTATTACCTCTATAAGAGGTATGTCTGGTTCTGCTCTGCTTCCCCATTGATTTTGGGGTGATTCAGTCCAATATAGTGGGTTTCTCCACCAGATTGAGATATACTTTGAGATGCTGCCCCAGGCGTTTCCCACAGACAGAAGCAAAGTAGGTTTCGTGATATCTGTGCTTTCTGAGAGAGCCTTGGCCTGGGCAAACCTTCTATGGGAGACGCAAAAACCTGTTGTCTTGAGTTACCCTGAGTCTGTGGCTTCTTTTAAAAGGGTATTTGACTTTCCCACACGCTACGCTTCTGCTGCCAAGTGCCTCATGTCCATCAGAGTACAAGAACTGTTGCCGATTATGCAATTGAATTCCGAACTCTGGCAGCAGAGGTTGCTTGGAACAATAAGGCCCTCGTGGCTACTTTTTCTCATGGTCTCTCGGATACCATGAAGGATGAGATAGCAGCCCGAGATATACCCACTGAGCTGGAGAAGTTGATTCCGTTTGCCATCCTTATTGAGTCCAGACTCAGAGAAAGACTCTCTTTTAAGGAGCGCTTGCGAAAGCCTCCTGTACATTTGTCTCCGAGCTTTGCAGTCCCACCCGTGCCTCCCTCACCTCTAATGCCTCCTGGTCAGTCGGTCAGTGAACATGAACCCATGCACTTGGGCTTCACGCGTCTCTCTGCAGATAAGAGAACCTTTAGGAGGAGGGAGAGATTGTGCCTTTATTTTGGCCAGGCAAGTCACTTTTTGAAGTCTTGTCCCACTCGTCCAGGGAACGCCCGAACCTTGAGGTCCTGTCACGGACAGACCTTAGGTGGTGTTGTTTCGTCCCCAGTTATCCAGAAGGATAAGCCCGTGGTTTTGGTTACCCTTTCTTGGGCTGAGTCGTCCGTCGAGATACAGGCTCTAATTGACTCTGGGGCTGCAGACCTGTTCATTGATGCTGCCTTTGTATCAAAGCACTCGATTCCGCTGCAGCTGCACTCCACTTGCCATTGAGGCTCTTGACGGGAGACCTCTACAGCCTGCCCATGTGACTCATGAGACTGTTCCATTGTCCATGGCCATAGGGGCTCTTCAGCATGAGATAATTTAAATCCAAATTATTTCCTCACCTAAGTGTCTGCTGGTTATTGGTTATCCTTGGTTACAGAGGCACAACCCCTCTTTTGATTGGTTCTGTGCTGAGGTTCTCTCCTGGTCTCCACAATGCAGTAAGACATGCTTCCAATAGGTAGCCAAGGTCCTGTGCACCTCTTCACTCTCCTTCCTGCGGGAGAAGTACCGCGATCTTAGCAATTTCTTTGACAAAGGTCAAGCCGGTAGTTTTCCTCCACACCGGTCATATGATTGCGCAATTGACCTTCAACCTGGTGCCATACCCTCTCGTGGCCGGGTTTACCCTTTGTCGGTCTTGGCCATGGAGGAGTATGTTGCAGATGCAATTTCTCATTTTCATCCACAAATCCTCGTCTCCTGCTGGTGCTGGTTTCTTCTTTGTGAAGAAGAGTGGTGAACTGAGACCTTGTATTGATTTCAGGGGTCTCAATCGTTTCACGATTAAGAATGCCTATCCGATTCCGTTGATTACGGAGTTATTTGACCGCTTCAAGGGAGCAACGGTTTTCACAAAACTTGATTGAGAGGGGCATACAATCCCGTAAGGATTAAGGAGGGCGACAAGTGGAAAACTGCGTTTAATACCAGAACAGATCAATATGAGTACCTCGTAATGCTTTTTTGCCTTTGTAACGCCCGGCAGTTTTCCAGGAATTTATTAACGATGTCCTCCGAGATTTCTTGTAGTTATGTGTCGTGGTTTATCTCAACGATATCCTCATATTTTCCAAGTCCCTGGAGAGCCACCACACAGATGTCGGTCGTGTGCTTCAGATACTAAGAGAACAATCTCTATTGTAAATTGGAGAAGTGCGAATACCATCATGAACAGGTTAAATTCCTAGGTTATGCCATTTCCACTGCTGGTTTTTCGATGGACCCAGAGAAACTTTCAGCAGTCCTACAGTGGCCCCGACCTGTGGGTTTACATCCTCTGAAGTGTTTTCTTGGCTTTGCCAACTATTATCAGAAGTTTATTCGTAACTTCTCGTTTCTAGTCAAGCCCCTGACTGATATGACCAGAAAGGATGGTAACCCACAGAGTTGGTCTCCGGAGTCCATTAAGGCCTTTGAGAGTCTCAAGACTGCCTTTGTTTCTGCTCCTGTGTTGGCACATCCTGATCCTACGTTACCTTTTATCCTTGAGGTTGATGCTTCTGAGACTGGAGTTGGTGCCCTTCTGTCTCAACGTCCTACCTCTGACCTACCTCTATGCATCCTCGTGGCTACTTTTTCAAGAAATTGTCACCTGTGGAGTGCAATTACGAGATTGGTGACAGAGAGCTGTTAGCGATCATTTTAGCCCTGAAAGAATGGCGACATCTCCTCGAAGATACCACTGTGCCAGTTCCCATTCTTACTGACCATAAAAACCTCACATTCTTGTCTGAGGCTAAACGCCTCTCTCCCAGAAGGGTGCGATGGGCTCTTTTCTTGTCAAGTTTCAATAACATTGTCTCATTCTTACCCAGTACAAAGAATGTAAGAGCTGACACTTTGTCATGACAATTTTCCTCCACTTCCAAGATGGAGTCCGTTCTGGTTCCTGTGATTCCTCCTGATTGTATTCTGGCTACGGTTCGCACCAGTGTCACTTCTCGCACCAGTGTCACTTCGGCTTTCTTTTTCCTCTGCGTATCACCTGCAGTCTAATGGAGCCGCTGAATGAGCCAATGAGTCCTTGGAGGAATTCCTACATTGCTATATTTCTGACCATCATAACAACGGATCAGACCTCTTACCGTGTGCGGAGTTTGCTCACAATAGTGCCTTGAATTCTGCTTCCCGATTTGTCCTCGTTTATGGCGAGCTATGGTTTCCAACCTTCCATGTTGCCTGACTCATTTGTTCTGCAGAGTATTCCTGCATTAAACAAGCATCTCCGTGGTCTTCGTTCCACTTGGGCACAAATCCAGTAGGCTTGCAACATGCTAATGATGGGTACAGACTCCATGCTGACTGCAGACACATGCCTGAGCCTTCCTACCAGGTTGGGGACAGGGTTTTGCTGTCATCTTGCAACCTCTGACTTCATGTTCCCTCTCTGAAGTTCGCACCTCGGTTTATTTGGCCTTTCCGTATTCTTTGCAGGATTATTCCAGTGGCTTACGCATTAGACCTTTCTTCTAAAATGCGTATCTCAAATGTATTTCATGTCTCCTTATTAAAACCTTTGGTCTGCAACCGCTTTATCACTTCGGTGCCACGTCCTCACCCTGTACAGGTTGAGAACCATGAGGAGCATGAAGTACAGTCCATTGTTGAGTCCCGTAGGTTCCATGGGCGCATACAGTGCCTGGTGCATTGGAAAGGGTATGGTCCGGAGGAACATTCTTGGGTCTCATTCTCAGATGTAGTTGCCCCTGTCTTCCTCAGTGATTTCTATAGACATTTTCCCCTCAAGCATGGTGGTCCTCCTATGGGGAGGGGTCGTTGAGGAGGGGGTACTGTCAGGGTTGGGCTCAGCCCTGCCTTCTCTGAGCTGGCCGCTTAGCTGTCGGCTAATTGCCAGCTCCATCTCTCCACAGTGACTCACCTGTTGATGATAATGTTGCTATATGTTGCTCATCAGTTCTGCCTAATTAAGCCGTCCAGCCCAGATGATCTTTGCCTTCGCCTTGGTCAAGATCACAGACTATCTCCTGCGTTCCTGTTAAAGACTTGCTTGGCTGACATTACTTCTAGCTCCAGATCCTGCTTGCTGTACCACTACGCTAAAACCCTGTCTTCCTGACTTTCTGCCTTTTCTGTAACCGGAACCGATAGTCAGACCTTTGGCTATGTTTTGACTACATGTGTTCTATTTACTTTCATTATTAAACAAGTGTAATTTAACTGTACTTCTGTCTCGGTCTGATTCGTGGTTTCTGATAATAGTTCCATCATACAGATACAACAAGGATGCACTGAAGTGGTATTCCCCAGCTACTTGCTGTTCAGTTCAACCATCAGTTGTGAAATTATAGATGGTTTCCAGTAGGTGGGGATATCCAACGCGTTTCGAAATAATATAGGTATAAGTAATTTCTTCAGGGATTTTTACCACTTCTGCAATATAAAGTAATATCACTTTAAAATTGATACAACATACATTAAGTCTGTTTCAATACATTCAGAAACACTTACATCATATTCGATCCTTGGTTAGAGTATTCTCATGGCCCAAAAGGCCCCCATGTCCTTATTGTGATTCACTATTCATGCTATAAAGAAACCACTGGAACATGTCCAAACGTTCGACAGCAATACTTAAAGAAAGGGAGAAATAGTTGTACTAAATACTTTGAACTATCTGCACTTCATGTTACATGATAAATTAATTCATCCCTTGCCATTTAAGTAGCTCAAAAAGCATTATCCAAACAGCCAATCAGGATACTTACAAATAAGCAGTTCTGACTTCAGGGCCGATCCTAGGGTCACAGACGCCTGGGTGCAGAAATATTTCTGGCGCCCCCACATGGGCGTGGTCATCTTACTAACTCCTCCCCTTTACAAATGTTTCTATGGCTACGACTGAAACACAGAGATGCTCCCCTAAGAAGTCTTCATTACCCTGGGATCCTCCCATGATCTTTTAACAATAAAGAAATTGAGTACACTAATGGGACCTGGAGGGGGGTCTCTCTAATGCACACAGAGAGGGCTTCTGTTAGAGGGTCTGTTAGAAAGAGCCCCCAGGCATACTGCAGACATGATGCAGGAGATGGTCAGAGATTGCAGACATACTACAAGAGATGGTCAGAGACTGCAGACATAGTACAGGAGATGGTCAGAGACTGCAGACATGGTACAGGAGATGGTCAGAGACTGCAGACATAGTACAGGAGAGAGTCAGAGACTGCAGACATAGTACAGGAGAGGGTCAGAGACTGCAGACATAGTACAGGAGAGGGTCAGAGACTGCAGACATAGTACAAGAGAGGGTCAGAGACTGCAGACATAGTACAGGAGAGGGTCAGAGACTGCAGACATAGTACAGGAGAGGGTCAGAGACTGCAGACAAAGTACAGGAGATGATCAGAGACTGAAGACATTGTACAGGAGATGATCAGAGACTGCAGACATAGTACAGGAGAGGGTCAGAGACTACAGACATAGTGCAGGAGATGATCAGAGACTGCTGACATAGTACAGGAGAGGGTACAGGAGAGGACATAGTGTAGGAGATGGTCAGAGACTGCAGTTCCTAAGGATGGCAGTAGATAATGGCCTACCAGCCGTATCATCAGACCCGGCGATAAAGCAACATCAGTTCCTCTGATCGGGAGTCAGCTCACTCTGGGTTGCCCATGGCGACTCCGCTGGGCAGTGCTCAGATCTGTATTCTGGCAATGACTCCATTCCTTTCTTCACCAGGGATGGCGCCAGGCTGTGTGGCTTTCCCTCTGGGGGCGCAGGGCAGCGGGGTTCTCTCTCTGATGGCGTTCCCTCAGCACTGTCCTCTCCCTGGAGTCCTGGGTGCACTTCCCCGAAAGCTTTCCGGGGCTCCTGGCACTCTCTCTCTCTCCCCCCTCTCTTATTCAGCTGAGCATGCTATGTGGGTTGCAGTTTCCGGGCCACAATAGGGCCACCAGTCCTCGGGACTACATGTCCCACAATCCTCTTCTCTGCTCCCTTTTTATTGTATTTCTTCCCTGGCCAATATGAAAGAAACATAGCGAGCAGCTGACCTGGCAAGCACCGCTCAATAGTACAGCAGTGTGAGGAGGAGAGGGAGGGGGGGTCTAAGAGCCCGCGGCTGCTCTCTCTCCACTCAGACATGGGCGCTCTAATTTCCAGCTGCTTCGCTCTCCTCCTCTGACAGGTAGAGGAGAGGGATGGGCAGTAAACACAGAGAGCCCTCTTCCCGTTGATAACAGGGACGGCGGTGGCACAGTCTCTCCTCCCCTGATCCGCTCCTGCATACCTCCCAACATTTAAAGTTGAGAATGAGGGACATTCTTATATCAAAGTCCCCATCAGAGTCCCTCCTTACATCAGGGTTCCCATCAGAGTCCCCCCACAGCAGGTGTCCACCATCAGAGTCCCCCCACAGCAGGTGTCCCCCATCGGAGTCCCCCCACAGCAGGTGTCCCCCATCAGAGTCCCCCCACAGCAGGTGTCCCCCATCAGAGTCCCCCCACAGCAGGTGTCCCCCATCAGAGTCCCCCCAGAGCAGGTGTACCTCATCAGAGTCCCCCCAGAGCAGGTGTCCCCCATCAGAGTCCCCCCACTGCAGGTGTCCCCCATCAGAGTCCCCCCAAAGCAGGTGTCCCCATCAAAGTCCCCCCACAGCAGCTGTCACCCATCAGAGCTCCCCACAGCAGCTGTCCCCCATCAGAGCCCCCCACAGCAGGTGTCCCCCATCAGAGCCCCCCACAGCAGGTGTCCCCCATCAGAGTTCCCCCAAAGCAGGTGTACCCATCAGAGTCCCCCCACAGCAGCTTTAACCCATCAGAGCTCCCCACAGCAATTGTCCCCCATCAGAGCCCCCCCACAGCAGGTGTCCCCCATCAGTGCCCCCCACAGCAGGTGTCCCCCATCAGAGCCCCCCCACAGCAGGTGTTCCCCCACAGCAGCTGTCCCCCATCAGAGCCTCCCCACAGCAGCTGTCCCCCATCAGAGCCCCCTCCACAGCAGCTGTCCCCCATCAGAGCCCCCCAAAGCAGGTGTTCCCTATCAGAGCCCCCCCACAGCAGCTGTCCCCCATCAGAGCCCCCCCACAGCAGCTGTCCCCCATCAGAGCCCCCCCACAGCAGGTGTCCCCCATCAGAGCCCCCCACAGCAGCTGTCCCCCATCAGAGCCCCCCCACAGCAGCTGTCCCCCATCAGGGCCCCCCACAGCATATGTCCCCCTTAGAGCACCCCACAGCAGGTGTCCCCCATCAGAGCCCCCCCACAGCAGGTGTTCCCCAACAGCAGCTGTCCCACATCAGAGCCCCCCCACAGCAGGTATTCCCCATCAGAGCCCCCCACAGCAGGTGTCCCCCATCAGAGTCCCCCCACAGCAGCTGTCCCCCATCAGAGTCCCCCACAGCCGGTGTCCCTATAGATCCCTGTCCAATAGATCCATCATCCCTGTAGCTCGGGCGCACTGGGAGCAGATGCACGTTCATCACACACCGCCAATGGGAAAAGAGCTACACACGCAGAGGGGGCGGGGCAGACAGGAGACTGCTCCACGCGCACCAGGACAGAAAGATTAGTGGAGTCTAGTACCGGAACATGTTCCAGTACTAGGCTCCACTGCAGTACCCAGGCAGCACGGATTCCGGGGACTGAGGGAGCGGTATGCGCTCTTCTCAGTTGCCGGCTGAGAGAGCAAGCTGGATGAGGAACCGCAGCACCCGCTACATGCGCTCCGCCTCTGGACACAGATGAGGGGGAGGGAGGGGAGCACTCTGGAGCTTCGGTGCCCCCACCTCTGCGGCACCTGGGTGCGGAGCACACCGCACACCCGCCTAGGATCGGCCCTGAGTTCTGTAGTGTAAAATACACAATCCAGGCTTGCAAAGCAAAGGATCCACGTTCCTAAATCGTCCCAATACTATTTCCTAGTTATGTGAGCATAGCAGCTCCAGCAAATGCTTGTCCATATCAACAGATATGTAAGGAAAAATGGCGTCAATGCGGTCCCCATTGTCCCAGTGACGTCATGCGTTGCTGCGTCAATTTCTCCAGCTCCTTTATTCTCTCGTGGGGCCTCGCTCCTCGAGTCCTGAGACTTTGACTGCTGCTTGTCCACTTTCCCAATCTGCCCTGGCTGCTAAGAATATCAGAGCAAGATTAAACAGCATGGGTTAACATCCATTGAAAACTCAGCACTATCTCCCCAACACACATGCTCAGCCAGAGGATCACTTTACAGACAAGCCAGAAAGCTCAGTTGTAGAGCTGCACAAAGCACCCCTGCAGCAAGCTCTGGTAGTGGTGGAGCACAGCACAATGACAGCCACTGGGAGGAACCAACAGTAGAAGGATATCGTTTTGGGGAGCACTCCATGTACCCAGGTGATTAAAGTCAACACCTAATCCAGCTGGCGAGCCTTAGGTAAGTCAGAAGGACTCAGTCTAGCGGGTCCGTCTAAGACAGGAGATCAAGGGTGAACAAAGCTGCTATTTTTCTTTCCTTCCCAACAGGCCCCTCCCACTGTTAATGCAATTTGGTTACACCGACTGTTCACTGCGGCGCCTGTAGCGTGCCACATTCCTACCCTCCTTGGGGCACCCAAACGTGTCACAGGTCTTATATGATACTATTGAAAAATTGCTGTGATCTGCAAAGATATTTTTTTTTTTCTGGGGGGTCAGCATCAGGTAAAACAAATTGCGCCAAATTCATAAAGACTGTAAAAAGGAAAAACTATGTGTTGCTCATAGTAAGCAATCACAGCCTTAATTCTGTTTTCTCAGATCTTCTTGAAAATTGAGTCTGAATTCATTTTTTCCTTCTAGTTTTAATGAACATTGCCCAGTGAGGTTGGCTAGCTTTTGTCCAATCTAAAGCCTGGTACACATTGTATGCTGGGCTAAATGAAAAAAACCTGACAGATCACTGTATGAACACATGCAGTGTTAGTACAGCGATCTCCCCTGCTGTGCTATTGTGCTCTGACAGGGGGACTGTCGCCCCGCTACCCCCCACCAGAACAAAGCTGTCAGTGCTCTCCTCTCAGCCATTGGACTGCCTACCACAGGGTGGTGCACTATAATAGCCAATCTTACTCGGCAGGTGAAAAGGGCACCATCTTGTGGAAGGAAGCACACTCACTGATTTTTTGTTAACCAGCATAACAGACAAAAGAAGTGGTACTATGCAGAATCCATGCATACAGAATAAGAACAGATACCGAGAATTACACCCGCCATGCAGGACAAGAGAAATAGTACTGTGCCGAATCCATACATACAGAATAAGAACAGATATTGAGAATTACACCCGACATACAGGACAAGAGAAGTGGTACTGTGCAGAGTCCATACATACAGAATAAGAACAGATACCGAGAATTACACCCGCCATGCAGGACAAGAGAAATAGTACTGTGCCGAATCCATACATACAGAATAAGAACAGATATTGAGAATTACACCCGACATACAGGACAAGAGAAGTGGTACTGTGCAGAGTCCATACATACAGAATAAGAACCGATACCGAGAATTACACCCGACATACAGGACAAGAGAAGTGGTACTGTGCAGAGTCCATACATACAGAATAAGAACAGATACCGAGAATTACACCCGACATACAGGACAAGAGAAGTAGTACTGTGCAGAGGGTGTGGCTGCTTGTGGAGCAGCTGAAGTCTGTGTGGTGCTGAGCTCCTCTGATGTCTGGTACAAGCCCAGGGTTGGGCTCCCCTGGGCGGGGATCTCTCTCAGGAGAGTCCCAGGCTTTCCGGCCTACACAAGGACTGTCAGGTGAAGCTGTGGTTGGTGGTGAAGCCGGAGGACAGAGCTCTGGGAATGGGAAGACACTTGCAGAGACTGTAAGTAGACATGGAAATGTTTGTATGAAAAGTACCGATAATACTGATAAGAGGAAGTCTGGTGATGTTATTCAGCAAAAGAGTTCTCAGTCCAGCCAGCCATTGCAGGCCCAGCAAGCCCAGCACAGTGCAGCTCAGTCTGTTCAGAGACATGTTATTATCGCTCAGCACAGTCCAAACACTGGAAGTACAACTCAAAGAACCCCTCAGAGTGGGGCTCATTCAGTCCAGCAACTTACTAATACCACCCAGTACAGTCCAAGTTCTGGAAGCGTGATCCAATCCAGCCAGCCATTACAGTCAATGCAAACCCCTCAGAGTGGGGCTCATTCAGTCCAGGAACATACTAATACCACCCAGTACAGTCCAAGGTCTGGAAGCGTGATCCAATCCAGCCAGCCATTGCAAGCCCAGCACAGTGCAGCTCAGTCTGTTCAGAGACATGTTATTATCGCTCAGCACAGTCCAAACTCTGGAAGTACAACTCAAAGAACCCCTCAGAGTGGGGCTCATTCAGTCCAGGAACATACTAATACCACCCAGTACAGTCCAAGTTCTGGAAACGTGATCCAATCCAGTCAGCCATTGCAACCACAGCAAGCTCAGCAGAGTGCAGCTCATAGAGCTCAGAGTGGAGCAGAGACATCGGTTTCTCCCAGTACTCCTCGCAAATACACCAGAACTTCCTTAGAACAGAAAACCATTAAAGAGAACTTACAACAGTGTGTAATGGTGGGCAGCGGCCAGAGACGTTCATCGCGCTCCAAGCTGCAGCAGAATAAAGAGGAGGGTGGTAATAATTTTCCACAATCCGCCCCAGTGAAACCATCTACACCCAGCAGAGACCCTCAGACCAGCACTGGTAATAGGAAGGTGGATCAGGATTTCAAGCGTCCTGCAGCCACGAAGCAGAAAGTGTTAAAGTCTGAACCTGCGCTGCACCTGGCTGACAAGATTCCTTTCCTTGTAAAAAGAATGGCGTCCCTGAGGAAAACCAAGACTAGGATCCAGAAGCAGATTGAATGTGTTTATCGACTTAAAGCTGCCAACCCCAAGAAGGAAATTTTATATGACAGCAAACTGAACTCCCTGGGCATTGAACTGGCCGGTGTGTCAAAGGACATTGATGCTGTTCTGGAAGAACTGGGACCAGTGGCGGAGGTGTACCACAATCGTGATCGATTTGAGGCGGGATTGAGTGGAAGGATTGAGTCTTCTACAGAGTCAGACTCTGGGGATTCGGTCCAAAGCACGCAGCCACCACATGTGTCTCCTGAAGGGAAGACTGTGCAGCCTCTGGAGGACAGTGAGGTTGGAGTAGATCCTCCTGCTGGACTTCCAGCTCTGGAGGGTGGTGGGAATATCAGTATAACCCAGCAGACATTCACAGTACAGGAGACTCAGGGGAGTGACATGGTGGACTCCCAGCATATGGATTGTGAGAACAGTGCTGCTGCCACTAGTACTCCTGGTGGGAGCCATGCTGGGGTGACTGGTGTTCATGGTGGGAGCCATGCTGGGGGGACTGGTGTTCATGGTGGGAGCCATGCTGGGGTGGCTGGTGTTCATGGGGGGAGTAACACTGGGGTAACTAGTAATGATGCTGCTAGTAATGATGATATGAGGTGCAGTGATGATGTCACTAATATTGATGTGGTGAATAATTCTGATGGTATCAATGCTGGTATATCTGAATGGGGTCATCAGCAGTCTGAGGGCTCTGAGAATGTAGCGATGGAGGAGTCAGTTCAGAATAACTCTCAGGATTTTCCCCCTTTGGTGGATCCACCACCTGCTCCACAAGGGAATGCTGGTCCATCTGGTCATGTCCCTCCTCGGAATGCCTGGAGTCGTGGGGCCCCTTCTTTTTCCACCAGTAACAGTTCTACTGGTCAGGCCTTTAAGAGAAGGAATGTGGTCAGATTGAAGCATAGGGGTTCCAGAGAGGAGCTCCCTGATAGGAGGTTTGTAGTAAGGGAGTTGCTGTGTCATCAGATGGGGTTTGCTCCTGCAGACATACTGGCAGTCATCAATCTCCCTGACAGACAAGGTTATGATGTCAGCTTTAAGCTCATGTCTGACTTAGACAGGTTCTGGGCCAGTTTCAGTGGTTTGCGGGACAAAGAGGGTTGGAGGAATTTCATCTTTATTCCCATCTCCAAACCTGACACAGCAAATGTCACCATCATGTTCTGGAATGAGTCTGTGCCCCCCCAGGATGTTGTCATCTGGCTTAGAAGACATTGTGAAATGGTTTCTGAGTTGACAAAAACTAAAGACAGTGATGGGATCTGGACGGGTGGTTGGAGGGTTCTTGTTAAGTTGAGGCAAAGTAACAATGTTACCCATCACCTACCAAACTCTTTTTTCATTGGGCGGGAGAGAGGAGTTTGCTTCTATGCAGGTCAGCCCAGGTTATGTTATAAATGTGGTAAATCCGGCCATGTGGCGAATGTTTGTACGATCCTGAAGTGTAATCTTTGTGGGGAGGTTGGCCACATCAGTTCTACCTGTGAGAAGGTTAAGTGCAATCAATGTGGTGGGCTTGGCCATTTCCATAGGGATTGCCCGGAGGCCTTCCATAATAAGGATGGGGAATCTGCAGACAATGAATTGTTGGCTGCAGCAGAACAACTAGAGGAGGAAGCCATAATGAATGGGGCTGTATTGACTAGGGAGGAGGTGGTCCCGGAGGTCCAGGAGACTACTCCCGGGCGGACGGACAGTGTTCAGCAGGCTGAGGAGCAGCCGGTCCCACATTCCTCTTCTGTTCCAGTTCCTGTCTCTGTGAAGATCACTGGTCAGAAGAGGAGGAATAGGAAAAAAGATAAATCTACCCGTAAACCCGAAAGTGACTGGATATTAGTGCAGAAGCCAGCTAAAAAAGTGAAAGGGCCACCAGAAGTGGGTACGGCAGTTTCCACCAATAGGTATGAAGCGTTATTAGATTCAGAGGCTGACTCCTATTCTCTGGAGGCCCAGGAACTGGAGCAGGAATTAAAAAGAGTGGGAAAGGAGTATGTGATTGGCTCAGAGGATGACCCGCCCACTAAAAGGCGTCCGCCCCCTGATCCTGGATCCGCAGAATCTGATATGGAAACTGGTAGTCAGCAGAGTGACTCCGATTCTGACTTATAATGGAATGTTGGAGAAGTATAGATTTATGGAAAGGAGTCTTATTGTCACATTTATTACTATTGATGCTCTTTAACTGCTAAGTGACGTAAACAACATGTCAGTAATTGTTGTATTTCTGTTATTTTCAGTCAGTTAGTTTGTTATTATGTATCTTGTTTGTTTTTTACAAATAAAAATCTCCATACATACAGAATAAGAACAGATTCTGAGAATTACACCCGGCATACAGGACAAGAGAAGTGGTACTGTGCAGAGTCCAGAGGAGATACTGAGAATGTGGTGCGGCCAGAAAACACAACAGTAACACAACAGCAATGGAAAACTCAGCCCAGCCTCAGTCGCTGTCATTAAGGCCTCGTTCACATCTCGTGATTTGAGATCATACGCAGAATCGTTGTGATTCTGCCCGCAATTCCAAAGCGCACCGCAATGCTGGCAAATCACAGTGCACTTGTCTGTGTTCTATTCATTTTTAGTGGACCCTAAATTGCAGTGTGGTTTTGGTTTTTTGCTGTGTGACAAATCACTCAACAATCACAGCAAAACCACACAGTGTTTTGGTGCCAAAAAAAAATTAATGGAACACATGTGCTGCATTTTGCCAGCATTGCAGTGCAATTTGAAATTGCGAGTAGAATAAGGGCAATTCCACCCACAATCCCAAATTAAGATGTGAACAACAGCAATGGAAGACTCTACTCAGCCTCAATCACCAACTTTGCCAGTTGCCACACAATAAGGGGTGGACTAACTAGTCATGGGGCCCCCGGGCAATTTGAGATCATGGGGCCCCCAGGTTTAAACATGGCTGACATGTTGCACATCCCAAACAGAGGGGCACCAAGCTCGACGACATGCAGAGTGGCAGGAGACTTAAAGCAGGCGACCCAATAAAGGTACCAGGAACCTATCATGGTCAGTGGCACCTTAACAGCATTATGGGCTCCTGGGCAAAGTAATGCATTTGAGCAACCTGGCAGGCTGCAGGAAAAGAGGGGGGGACGAGTGAGCGCCCCCCGAACCGTACCAGGCAACATGCCCTCAACATGGGGAGGATGTCCCCATGTTGATGAGGACAAGGGTCTCATCCCCACAACCCTTGCCCGGTGGTTGTGGGGGTATGCGGGCGGGGGGCTTATCGGAATCTGGAAGCCCCCTTTATCAAGGGGACCCCCAGATCCCGCCCCCCCTGTGTGAAATGGTAATGGGGTACAAATGTACCTCTACCATTTCACAAAAAAGTGTCAATGTTAAAAAAGACAAGACGGTTTTTGACAATTCCTTTATTAATGTCTTCTTCTTTCCGCTTCTTCTTCCATCACCTTCTGGTTTTCATTTGGTTTTCTTACTCCATCTTGTTTTTCCCCCACTTCTTCCTCTGCTTCTTCCTCCAATCCTCTGCTTCTTCCTTCGGTCTTCTCATCCGCATCTTCCTCCGGCTTCTTCCCCGCTTCGTTCTTCGGACGATCCACATCCATGGGAGGTTCCCGCTGTGTGACGTTTCTGTTCTTCTGACAGTTCTTATATGACCGCCCCCTCTTACATCACAGGGAAAGCCATAGGGAAGTCCCCGTGCGTCAGAGGGGCATGGTCACCGGGTGGCCCCACCCTCAGTTATATAAGAACTATCAGAAGAACAGAAGCGTCACACAGCGGGATCCTCCCATGGATGCGGATCGTCCAAAGAACGAAGCGGGGAAGAAGAAGCTGGAGGAAGATGCGGACGAGAAGACCGAAGGAAGAAGCAGAGGATCGGAGGAAGAAGCAGAGGAAGAAGTGGGGGAAGAACAAGGTGGAGGAAGAAGACCAGAAGAAGATGGAAGAAGCAGCGGAAAGAAGAAGACATTAATAAAGGAATTGTCAAAAACCGTCTCTTGTCTTTTTTAACATTTTTGACACTTTTTTTGTGAAAAGGTAGGGGTACATTTGTACCCATTACCATTTCACACAGGGGGGGCGGGGTCTGGGGGTCCCCTTGTTAAAGGGGGCTTCCAGATTCCGATAAGCCCCCCGCCCGCAGGCCCCCACAACCACCGGGCAAGGGTTGTGGGGATTAGGCCCTTGTCCCCATTAACATGGGGACATCCTCCCCATGTTGAGGACATGTGGCCTAGTATGGTTCAGGAGGGGGGAGCTCTCTTGTCCCCCCCTCTTTTCCTGAGGCCTGCAAGGTTGCGTGCTCGGATAATGGTCTGGTATGGATGTTGAGGGGGATCCCCACGTCATTTTTTTTTTATTTTAGCGCGGGGTTCCCCTTGACCACTTCAGTACAGGGCACTTAGACACCTTCCTGCCCAGACCAATTTTCAGCTTTCAGCGCTGTCGCAGTTTGAATGACAATTGCACGGTCATACAACACTGTACCCAAACAAAATTTTTATCATTTTGTTCCCATAAATAGAGCTTTCTTTTGGTGGTATTTGATCACCTCTGCGGTTTTTATTTTTTGCTAAACAAATAAAAAAAGACCGAAATTTTGAAAAAAAATAAAAGTTTTGCTTTTGTTTCTGTTAAAAAAATTTGTAAATAAGTAAGTTTTCTCTTTCACTGATGGGCACTGATAAGGCCGCACTGACAGGCACTGATACGGCGGCACAGATGAGGTGGCACCAATGAGCGGGCACTGAGGGGCACTGACGATGAGCACTGATATGCGGTACTGATGGGCACTGGTAGGCTGCATTGATGGGTGGCACTGATATGCAGCACTGATGGGCATTGATAGACGGCACTGATGGGCACTTATGGGTGGCACTGGTTGGCACTGATGGGCACTTATGGGTGGCACTGGTTGGCAATGATGGGCACTGATAGGCGACACTGGTGGGCACTGAAAGGCGGCACTGCTGGGCACTGATAGGGTGGCACTGATAGGCAGCACTGATAGGCGGCACTGCTGGGCACTGATGGGCACTGATAGGCGGCACTGCTGGGCACTGATGGGCACTGATACGTGGCACTGATACGCAGCACTGATAGGCATCCCCGGCAGTGGTAGGCATTGGAGTGGGCACTGATTGGCAGCTGCCTGGGCACAGATTGGCAGCTGCCTTGGCACATAGTGGCATTTCCCTGGGAGTCTAGGGGCATACCTGGTGGTCCAGTGTGGATGGCTTCCCTGGTGGTCCTGGGCAGCTTCCCTGGTGGTCCTGGGTGGGATCCGAGGGGGGGCTGTGCTGATAAACAATTAGCACAGACCCCTCCTGTCAGGAGAGCAGCCGATCGGCTCTCCTCTACTCGCGTCTGTCAGACGCGAGTGAGGAAAAGCCGATCACCGGCTCTTTCTATTTACATCGTGATCAGCCGTGATTGGACACGGCTGATCACGTGGTAAAGAGTCTCCGTCAGAGACTCTTTACCTAGAACGGTGTTGCAGGGTGTCAGACTGACACCCCGCAGCAACGATCGGCGCGATGGGTGCTCCAAGGGGCGCGCAGCGGCTCGATATTCCTGATCACGTCATATGACGTCTGGTCAGGAATATCAAACCACTTTGCCGCTGTCATTTGGTAATAGGGCGGGCGGCAAGTGGTTAATATCCATACCAGACCCAAAGGGCCTGGTAATGCACTGTGGGGGAACCCCATGCTGTTTTTTTCAATGACTTTAATGAATTGTTGGGTCTCTGCAATACTCATAAACAGCCGCGAGAACTTTTAAATGACTTTTTTTCCTTTAGCAATGTCATTTTGAGCAGGGACTGTTCTAAACACGGGAAACATGCGCCCCTTTACAGGCATACTATAGACTCCCCCCAGGTACGAAATTTAAAGGAATATTTCGCTTTTATTGTTTCACTTTAAGCATTATTAAAATCACTGCTCCCGAAAAAACGTTTGTTTTTAAAACTTTTTTTGCATTGATCCATGTCCCCTGGGGCAGGACCCAGGTCCCTAAACACTTTTTATGACAATACCTTGCATATTAACATTTAAAATTAGCACTTTCATTTCTCCCATAGACTTTTAAAGGATGTTCCGTGGCTTTAGAATTTGCCGCGAACACCCCAAATTGTTCGCTATTCGGCGAACGGGCGAACAGCCATAGTTTGAGTCGAACTCATGTTCGACCCGAACAGACAGCCCATTCCTAGTGGCTAAATTATACCACATATTAAGTGTGGCATTTTAGTCGGCTTAGACATTTTAGTCTGATCCTTTTTTTTTTTTTTTTTTTTTTTTTTTTTACACAATTTTTTTTTTACATTTTTTTTAACTTTTACTTTTTACGAGATAGAGGAAGGAACCCAGGACAAATTCAGTATGTACAGGAGAGGAGTGTGGAGGGTATGACAGTGATCAGCATGTACAGGAGCTGAGTGTGGAGGGTATGACAGGGGGCGGTATGTACAGGAGAGGAGTGTGGAGGGTATGACAGTGGGCGGTATGTACAGGAGAGGAGTGTGGAGGGTATGACAGTGGGCGGTATGTACAGGAGAGGAGTGTGGATGGTATGACAGTGGGCGGTATGTACAGGAGAGGAGTGTGGAGGGTATGACAGTGGGCGGTTTGTACAGGAGAGGAGTGTGGAGGGAATGACAGTGGGCGGTATGTACAGGAGAGGAGTGTGGAGGGTATGACAGTGGGCAGTATGTACAGGAGAGGAGTGTGGAGGGTATGACAGTGGGCGGTATGTACAGGAGAGGAGTGTGGAGGGTATGACAGTGGGCGGTATGTACAGGAGAGGAGTGTGGAGGGTATGACAGTGGGCGGTTTGTACAGGAGACGAGTGTGGAGGGTATGACAGTGGGCGGTTTGTACAGGAGAGGAGTGTGGATGGTATGACAGTGGGCGGTATGTACAGGAGAGGAGTGTGGAGGGTATGACAGTGGGCGGTTTGTACAGGAGAGGAGTGTGGAGGGAATGACAGTGGGCGGTTTGTACAGGAGAGGAGTGTGGGGGGTATGACAGTGGGCGGTATGTACAGGAGAGGAGTGTGGAGGGTATGACAGTGGGCGGTATGTACAGGAGAGGAGTGTGGAGGGTATGACAGTGGGCGGTTTGTACAGGAGAGGAGTGTGGAGGGTATGACACTGGGCGGTATGTAAAGGAGAGGAGTGTGGAGGGTATGACAGTGGGCGGTTTGTACAGGAGAGGAGTGTGGAGGGTATGACAGTGGGCGGTATGTACAGGAGAGGAGTGTGGAGGGTATGACAGTGGGCGGTATGTACAGGAGAGGAGTGTGGAGGGTATGACAGTGGGCCGTATGTACAGGAGAGGAGTGTGGAGGGTATGACAGTGGGCGGTATGTACAGGAGAGGAGTGTGGGGGGTATGACAGTGGGCGGTATGTACAGGAGAGGAGTGTGGAGGGTATGACAGTGGGCAGTTTGTACAGGAGAGGAGTGTAGAGGGAATGAAAGTGGGTGGTTTGTACAGGAGAGGAGTGTGGAGGGTATGACAGTGGGCGGTTTGTACAGGAGAGGAGTGTGGAGGGTATGACAGTGGGCGGTTTGTACAGGAGAGGAGTGTGGAGGGAATGACAGTGGGCGGTTTGTACAGGAGAGGAGTGTGGGGGGTATGACAGTGGGCAGTATGTACTGGAGAGGAGTGTGGAGGGTATGACAGTGATCAGTATGTACAGGAGAGGAGTGTGGAGGGTATGACACTGGGCAGTGTGTACAGGAGAGGAGTGTGGAGGGTATGACACTGGGCAGTGTGTACAGGAGAGGAGTGTGGAGGGTATGACAGTGGGCAGTGTGTACAGGAGAGGAGTGTGGAGGGTATGACAGTGGGCAGTGTGTACAGGAGAGGAGTCTGGAGGGTACGACAGTGGGCAGTGTGTACAGGAGAAGAGTGTGGAGTGTATGACAGTGGGCAGTGTGTACAGTAGAGGAGTGTGGAGGGTATGACAGTGGGCAGTATGTACAGGAGAGGAGTGTGGAGGGTATGACACTGGGCAGTGTGTACAGGAGAGGAGTGTGGAGGGTATGACAGTGGGCGGTATGTACAGGAGAGGAGTGTGGAGGGTATGACAGTGGGCGGTATGTACAGGAGAGGAGTGTGGAGGCTATGACAGTGGGCGGTTTGTACAGGAGAGGAGTGTGGAGGGTATGACAGTGGGCGGTTTGTACAGGAGAGGAGTGTGGAGGGTATGACAGTGGGCGGTTTGTACAGGAGAGGAGTGTGGGGGGTATGACAGTGGGCGGTATGTACAGGAGAGGAGTGTGGAGGGTATGACAGTGGGCGGTATGTACAGGAGAGGAGTGTGGAGGGTATGACAGTGGGCGGTTTGTACAGGAGAGGAGTGTGGAGGGTATGACACTGGGCGGTATGTAAAGGAGAGGAGTGTGGAGGGTATGACAGTGGGCGGTTTGTACAGGAGAGGAGTGTGGAGGGTATGACACTGGGCGGTATGTAAAGGAGAGGAGTGTGGAGGGTATGACAGTGGGCGGTTTGTACAGGAGAGGAGTGTGGAGGGAATGACAGTGGGCGGTTTGTACAGGAGAGGAGTGTGGAGGGTATGACAGTGGGCGGTTTGTACAGGAGAGGAGTGTGGAGGGAATGACAGTGGGCGGTTTGTACAGGAGAGGAGTGTGGGGGGTATGACAGTGGGCAGTATGTACTGGAGAGGAGTGTGGAGGGTATGACAGTGATCAGTATGTACAGGAGAGGAGTGTGGAGGGTATGACAGTGGGCAGTGTGTACAGGAGAGGAGTCTGGAGGGTATGACAGTGGGCAGTGTGTACAGGAGAGGAGTGTGGAGGGTATGACACTGGGCAGTGTGTACAGGAGAGGAGTGTGGAGGGTATGACACTGGGCGGTGTGTACAGGAGAGGAGTGTGGAGGGTATGACAGTGGGCAGTGTGTACAGGAGAGGAGTGTGGAGGGTATGACAGTGGGCAGTGTGTACAGGAGAGGAGTGTGGAGGGTATGACACTGGGCAGTGCTTACAGGAGAGGAGTGTGGAGGGTATGACAGTGGGCATACTGAATGTGTCCTGAGTTCCTTTCTTTATCTCAAAAGTGAACACTGCCATTTAGGGGCCACTAAAAATAAGTGAAACACAGACAAGTGCATTGCGTTTTGCCAGCATTGCCAGCGATAAAATGGGGAAGGATTTCTTGCAGTGTCTGTGAGGTGACCAGGGAACGATGTTGGGAAGATAAGGGAGTGATGTTGGGAAGATAAGGGAGCGATGTTGGGAAGATAAGGGAGCGATGTTGGGAAGATAAGGGAGTGATGTTGGGAAGATAAGGGAGGGATGTTGGGAAGATAAGGGAGCGATGTTGGGAAGATAAGGGAACAATGTTGGGAAGATAAGGGAGTGATGTTGGGAAGATAAGGGAGCGATGTTGGGAAGATAAGGGAGCGATGTTGGGAAGATAAGGGAGCGATGTTGGGAAGATAAGGGAGTGAAGTTGGGAAGATAAGGGAGCGATGTTGGAAAGATAAGGGAGCGATGTTGGGAAGATAAGGGAGCGATGTTGGGAAGATAAGGGAGCGATGTTGGGAAGATAAGGGAACAATGTTGGGAAGATAAGGGAACAATGTTGGGAAGATAAGGGAGTGATGTTGGGAAGATAAGGGAGCGATGTTGGGAAGATAAGGGAGGGATGTTGGGAAGATAAGGGAGTGATGTTGGGAAGATAAGGGAGGGATGTTGGGAAGATAAGGGAGGGATGTTGGGAAGATAAGGGAGGGATGTTGGGAAGATAAGGGAGCGATGTTGGGAAGATAAGGGAGCGATGTTGGGAAGATAAGGGAGCGATGTTGGGAAGATAAGGGAGCGATGTTGGGAAGATAAGGGAGAGATAGGTGACTATGGAATGATGTCCCTCAGCTGGATGTATGAAGTGGTCTGGGGGGGGGGATGATATAAGCTGGGGGGAGTTGGGGGGCTGAGAAGTGGTCAGATAGTGATATCTATAATAATAATAAAAAAAAAAAAACTATTGTGCTCATCTACTAATATATACAGCCATAAATCATACAACAGTACTAATCAATAAAAATGATCTCTTGTTATAAGGTGTAAATACGTATCTACACAAGCCAACCCCTGGCACTCTGTATGTGAAGTTATGACCATTCATATAACCAGTGATATCCAAGCTCTGAGTCTGTACATTCAATAGTGTAAACTCACCACTACATGAATGGTCATACTTTTCCTTCACATTATCTGGACAGCATGATTGGGGGATGTTTGTATAGATAGATGTGTGCCAGCTACGGAGATATCTGTCAGCTGTGGGGGGGGGGGCTGCAAACTCCCTCCCTACACCCTCTCGCTGTCTTTTAACCCCTGTCTGGGAAATTTGGTTGTACGCTATGCGCACACCATATCTCCTGTGCTCCTAAGCACACATTCCGTCTAATGATATAATGTACCTTACCTATCATTCCATTTCCTGTATATCCCCAAGTAAACAGACATCACCATAGCTTACGTTTTCAGCAACATGCTCTTCTGCCTTCCGCCAAGCATGCCCTTGGTTTTTATTCCAACACAAAAGCTATGACAAACAGGAAGCGATGGCCACAATAGCTAATCGCTTCCTCAATACAAAATGACATCACAGGAAATTACCAAATAAGGATGTAACACAGAATGTGAATGTCAACACAGTATAAATGAATTTATACAATAACCAACGAATGATGACTACAATTTCTGCTGATGGGAGATTATCTGCAGGTGTATGTCATGGCACCCCAAATACGTTGATCAGGCATACCAGGGGTGACAGGAGTGCACATCCGCTAAACTGATAATGTGTTTGCAGAACGAACACATCCCCCCCAGACGATCGTTCTGTGCATCGCACAGGGGCCCTTTGCTGGCGGACATATCCCCACTCTGCAAACACTTCTCTCCAAACAGGAAGTTTTCCACTACTTAACGGATCTCAACCAGTGTCAGTCTGCCCCAGTCAGGTCTTTAGAGCGGGTTGCGGGAGGACTAACACTGGGAGACACTATGACAATACATATTAAATACATCTTCATAAAATTTCCACAACACTCCTCACTACAATATCTGCAACACAAATCCTCCTGAAACTTTGGCAGCTTTCAACCCAGGAAAACTCAGCTCCCCCTGCCTCCTGGTTCTGTCAGTACACGGTGACGGGGGGAAGGTGTTTGGGTCAGAGGTCACACCGAGAGTGCAGGGAGGGAGGGCGTATGAGACAGAAAGGAGCTTTCCGTGATTCTCAATACCAACATGGCAGCACAGCCATGACTCACCTGGACTGGAAAGCAGAGCAGTAGCCAGCCCTTTTTCCACATTATTCACCACACCCTTGGGGGCCCGGCAAACCTCCTCCCCCAATTTAAAAACGGAAAGCTGCACTGCAAGGAGCCAATGGAATAGAGCGGTGGGCGGAACAGGGGCGCCTCTCTGCTAAGAACTGCGTGAAGACAGTGTTTGTCCAAGCCGAGTCTGACAGCCCGGCCGGCAACAGTGTAAACAGCACAGCACGAGTGCCGACCGAGTGCGGAATGCTGCACAGTGCAGTTGCAGCCACTAACATGCATTACAGCACTGATACAGACTAGTGCCATTGACTGGCAGAAATGATCAACTGCATGGTGTCCCTGCTTCATTTTTGACTGGATGCTTTGGGGGGGTTCAACCCCCCTACCCCCCCCCCCCCCCTTATCTACATCCCTGTACCTTATTGCTTCTGACTGTCAGGATGCTTGAGGCTTTGTTTACTTTATTCACCACTCTCTGAAGCAGATTCCACTCAACTGGATGGTTAAGGGGGCCTATGCATCATTTAGGAGTGCCATTGATATTCATTCATTATTGCATGCACATAAGGCATGATCACAATGCAATTAGTTGGAGGAAACATATTGATGTTTATATACTTTATTGCTTTATGATGGTTTTAACATGTTTATTATATTTACTTTGATTCTGACTATATGATTGACAATTGGGCCAATTTACGAAACGTTTGCACCATGAGTTGAGGTGCAAAGTATTATTTCATATTTACAAAACATTTGCACCGGTAAAAGAGCGCTAATCCCCATTTACTATACTGAACTCGGCGCACAGGAGAATGAAATCTGTGCGCCACTATGGACATGGCTCGCGGCATCTTCAATTCAATATTAACAGAAGATGGAGGTGCCAATATTATGGGGTGATGTGAGGAAGTTTAGTAACAACTGCCCAAGTAACAAATATGCCCAAAATAGAATAAGAAAGTAACTTTTTCTGAGCAAGCCTGCTGTGCCTGAAAGTACGTTTAAAACTGCGCGAGATCAATGTAAGCATTGCGCATGTGCAAGTGGCTCTTGCACTTGTTCAAATGCGTTTGTTCACTGCGCAGCCAAAATCTTAGTAAATGTCAAGCAATGTAAATGCAATTGCGTGGGTTGAACGGGCGCACCTCTAAACTTGACCATTTTTTGTTTACGCTGGTTCACCTGTATTTATTTTTTTAAGTATATTTGCACACAGGTCATGTTGGCGTGTTACATTGCCATGTACCTTGTAAAAATTATGTAAAAAGACTCTCGCTCCTCTAGCTCCTCCTAAAAGGGCATTTAACCCCCCCCCCCTCTAATGCATATGATTTCCTTGGGCTAGTTTTTGCTTTTAAAGGGGAACTCCACACTCCATTCTCCAATGCTCTTGTCTTCCCGCTCTAGCCCCTTGGATTTCCATGGACTAACTTTTGCTTTTAAAGGGGAACTCCACACTCCATTCTAAAAAGGCTGTGAGCTGCCTTCACCAATCCAAACCACATCTTTTTTCAGGGCATACAACAGGGCCAGGTAGGAAAGGTGCGAGAAGAGCGATCACCCAACCCCCTCCTGAACTATACAAGGCCACATGCACTCAACATATTTGGCTGCCTCTGGGGCATGTTGAGCTCAGCCCAATACCAACCACAAACCACCTTGTACCCACTAGTTTAAAGGGGCTTTCCACATTCAATAAAGCCTACTGTCTGCAGCCCCCCACAACCCCAGCCTAGGGTTGTGTGGAAGAGGTCCTTGTCCCCTGAATATGGGAACAAGGTGGTTGACTTTTGGGGTGCCTGAGCTTCTCCTGCCCCCAAGCATACACCCCCGTTTTATGGACTGGCTTGCTGATTTGTACGTTATCTCTAAAGCTGTACATCTTTGAAGCAGCGTTTTGGATACATGCTACAGATGCACCACTTTACAGGCAGAGTAACCCCCCCCCAAGTTACTAGCTTTAGGGCTAGTTCACTCCATAGAAACGCATTCCAGATGCGTTACGGATGCTTTTCTGCATGTGCATTATTTATGCGTTCCAGTGCGTTTATGATACTTTTTTTGGTGCGTTTATGATACGTTTTTGTTGCGGTTAAGCCAGGGGAGGACGTCAATCTAGAGACCGTGGTGGTCGTTTTACTGAAAGATGTCCTGAAAGTTCAGGTAAAACAGATTATTTGTCTGCAAGATTTCCCAGGACAGAGCATTTGCGATGCAACATTTGACTCCTCGGGGACCTTCTGGACCATATATGAAAGAGCTTGGGAGTTAAAGGAATTTCCAGTCCTCCAGAAGTTTGACGTGATCCCACTCTTCATGGAGGAGGAGAAAATTATTACCATCCATTTATACAACCCCTTCGCGGACGTGGATCTGGTGAAAGCATTTCTTAGTACATATTGTGATGATCTAAGGGAGGGGGGGGGGTGAGAAGGTGTTTAACTGCTTTGGAATATGGTCCGGGAAATATCGCTTTATGGGGAGGTTTAAACGAGATCCCAATTGTTTATTTGGGTGGGATGCGGAGACCGCTGGCAGTGTTTTCTATTGGAGGGGAGAGAGGCTTTCTTTTCTACCGTGGGCAGCCTAAGTATTGCCGTAGGTGTTTAACCTATGGGCATACTAGTTCAGGGTGTGAAGAAGGGCTTAAGTGCAGGCATTGTGGAAGTAAAGAGCATCAGGCCGCACAGTGCAAGGAGAGTAGGGTTTGTGATATCTGCAAGCAAGCAAGGCATTATGCCCGTCAGTGTGACAATTATCAGAATGCTAAGGAGGAATCCTTTGCAGAAGTATTGAGCCAGGAGAAATGGAGGAAAGAAGGCGTCAGGATGGGTGATTGTGACAGAGGGGGAAACCTCTATGCAGCCAGGAGAGAGCGGCCACTGAGAGTGGGACTGGGGTTGGTGCAGCCAATGCTTCAGCATCAGGGGCAGCTTCAGGGCCTGTGGTTTTGGACAGACAGGTAGAAGAAGGGAGGGGTAATGGGCCTGGCTCCACTGAGATCGAGAGTATGGATACTGGAGCACTGGCTCATCAAGTGTTTGAGCAGCAGCAGGATGGAGTGGACTTTAGCCCACTGTGCTTGTCTGAGGTAATAAGTGGTGTTTCATCTAGTGAGATAGATGAGGAGGAGGAGGAGGAGGAGTAAGAAAGAAGAGGAGAGTGAGTATGAGTTGGCCTGTGGACAGAAAGCAACTAAACATTTGGGAGAAGAGAAGGCAAAGAGTAGTAATAAGAAAGCTAGGATTGAAGCTAACCCTGAATGGGGGATGTCGGTGGACCCAGGGGCTGGAGAGACAAGTAGTAGTGGGCAGGGGGTGGTGGATTCCCCTGTGTCCATTAGAAAACTGAGCAGTTAGGTTGGTGGTGTGGAATGGGAAGGAGAGAATCTTTAAACCACAGATTTAATTATGGCTGGAATATCCTTTTTGGTACCATTTAATCATGGCTCTTATGGTGTGTAATATTAATACTAGGAGTGTGGGATCGAAGTGGAGGAGAGCTGTGGTATTGGAGGAGAATAAAAAATTGAATGCTGACATATTTTGTCTTCAAGAGTGTTGCTTGGAAGGCCTGCCAGGGAAAGAAGACTGGGATTTAGGGGATGCGGTGTGGGTACCTGCGTGCCCCTCTCAAAATTAGGGTGTAGGCATCCTATGTAAGAATAGGGACATTAAGATTGTGTCTATTGAGATTTTTATACCTGGCAGGATCCTTATGTGTATATTACAGTTTAAGGTGTTTAATGTTTATGGTCATGCCAATGAAGGAGAGAGGAGGGATCCTTTACGAGACCCAAAGCTGTATCTGCCAGGGAGGGGGGCTTGTATCATCAAGGGAGATTTAAATTGTATCTGGTTTGAGAAGGACAGAGTAGGTGTGGGGGAGAGCAAACTGGATGCCTCCTCTAAAGTACTTAATGAGATTATTGTGGATTTAAGTTTGAAGGATGTGGCAGAAGAGGTGGGAGGTGTGGGGAGGGATTTTACATTCTTTTCAGATAGGGGGGTTTGAAAGTCCCGCATAGATTTAATTTTTGCTGGGCAAAACTTCCAAGTACAGGGTGGTAACACTTTTAAAGTTTCCTTTTCCGATCATGTGGTGCTAATAGGGAAGCTTTCTTTTGGGGATGACCCTCCTTATGGGAAGGGAGTATGGAACACTTCCTTATTGGAAGATGAAGAGGTTTGTCGAGCCTTTTCGTCCTTTTACTGAAATGGCTGCTGAGAGGGGCAAGTTTGAAGATATTCTCCTTTGGTGGGATTGGGTAAGGGAAAGGATGGCAGAGTGGTTCCAAAAGGTGAGCATTAAAAAAACTAAAGAGAGGAGGGGGAAGAATGCAAGGCTGGTATCCCAGCTGCATTTTCTCTATAAATGTAAAGCCCTGGGGCTGGATGTGGAAGAGGAGATACAGCAAGTGAGGATGGAGAGAAACAAAGATTTAAGACAAAGAAGGAAAGAAATAGTTTTTTAGGGCAAAGGTACGTGATATGGAGGAGGGAGAGAAATGTACATGTTACTTTTTTTAAAAAGGTCCTTAACCCAAGGGGTTTCTTCTTAGCTATTGAACCACAAAGGAGTGAGGTGAAAGGTGAAGAGATGGAGGAAGAAATTAGGTTCTTTTTTGAGAACCTCTATAGCAGACAAGGGGGGGCTCAGAAAGAGGAGATTGCAAGGTTTTGGAGAAATCGGTGAACGAGGAGTTGGTAGATGGGTAGAGGAGAGAGGAGTTGGAGATGGGTGTAATGTCTCCAGAATTATGGAAAACAATTAAATCAATGTCACCTAATAAGACTCCGGGTAGGGATGGTCTGCCAGTAGAGTTTTATGTTAAATTCTGGTCGTTGGTGGAGGTTTATTTTTTTTGGAGGTTATGCGTTTTTGTATGGATAACTGCTGCATCTCAGAGTCCATGAAAGAAGGAATCATCACTTTGATTTTTAAAAAAGGGAATCCGAAAGACATTAAGAATTGGAGACCTATCACTCTCCTCAATTGTGACTACAAAATCTTAGCCAAATTGATGGCAAACTGATTGAGGGGGGTGTGGGGAAGCTGGTAGGAGATTGGCAGACCTGTGCGGTACCAGGGCGGAGAATGTCTGATAATTAAACAGACCTTTGGCAGTGATTAGCGTGGACTTAGAGAAAGTGTATGACAAGGTGTCTCATGTCTTTTTGTTTCAATGCCGAAAACAGTTGGGGATCCCAGAACATATGTCTACGATCTTAAAGAGCCTGTATACTGGTATCACTAGTAGAGTGGTAGTAAATGGGAACAAGGGGACAGCAGTTGAGATTTATTTGGGTGTCAGACAGGGTTGTCCACTGTCTCCAAAATTATTCATCTGTGCAGTGGAACCTGTGCTTAGACATGTACAAAGAGATAAAGTAATGAAGGGGATCTTTCTTACAGGGGGGGTGGTTGGTATGTCAAAACATTGGCTTATATGGACGATTTGGTGTCCCCAGGCAAAGTTTAATAGAATGGCCCTGTCACTCCGGATTTTTTCAGGTGTGTCGGGTCTATCAGTTAACTGGGGAAAGTGTCAGAGATGCGATGTGAGTGCGACCCCAGGTATCAGGTCAGATGTAGGGATGAGCCGAAACCCCCCAGGTTCGGTTCACACCAGAACCTGCGAACGGACCGAAAATTTTAGAACTTTAGAACCCCATTGAAGTCTATGGGACTCGAACGTTCGAAATCAAAAGTGCTAATTTTAAAGGCTAATTTGCATGATATTGTCCTAAAAAGGGTTTGGGGACCCGGGTCCTGCCCCAGGGGACATGTATCAATGCAAAAAAAAAGTTTTAAAACGGCCGTTTTTTCGGGAGCAGTGATTTTAATGATGCTTAAAGTGAAAAAAAAGTAAAATATTCCTTTAAATATCGTATATGGGGGGTGTCTATAGTATGCCTGCAAAGTGGCGCATGTTTCCCATGCTTAGAACAGTCCCTGCACAAAATGACATTTTTAAAGGAATAAAAGTTATTTAAAACTGCTTACGGCTTTAATGTAATTTCCGGTCCCGGTAATATGGATGAAAATCAGTGAGACAAATGGCATGGGTACCCCCTCCCCAGTCCATTACCAGGCCCTTTGGGTCTTGTATGGATAGTAAGGGGAACCCAGCACCCAAATTAAAAAAAGGAAAGGCGTGGGGCCCCAGGCCCTCTGAACAGCAGTATACAGGTGGTGCAAACAAGACAGGGACTGTAGGTTTGTTGTTAAGTAGAATCTGTTTGGAATTTTGAACTGGTACATTTTTAAAGTGTAGCTCCAGCCAAAAAATCTATTTTTAAGCTTCTTGAAAACATAGGGAATGGTTATCACCCTGTGACATTTGTTTTGCTGTCTGTGCTCCTCTTCAGAAGATTTCACCTCATTTTTTGTCCCAATGACCAATGTTTTTTGACAATTTGGGGTTTTTAGTGAAACAAGGATTGGTGATAAAGCATCAGTGGAAAGGAGACACATTTTTCCCATATTAACTCTTACAGGAGAGAATTTCCCTTCCTAGGGGTAGATTTCATCTCACTTCCTGTTGTCTCCTTCCGTTTGCAAGTAGGAGTCATTTGTGAGTTGGATGTGTGAAAGTAGGGGCCTGCCCTATATACTCTGCAGAAATTGGAGCCTTAGGTGTTGGTGTTGCCACAACACTATAAGTCCTCACAGTTACTCTTGGTGGGCGCAGGAACGGGCTCTGCTGTGAAATATTAGATCAAGAATTGTAATTACATGTCCCTGTTGAACAGGGACAGAAAAATTGGGCCTTAGGCACTGGTGCCACAACACTGCAACTCCTCACAGATACTCTAGTTGGAGCGCAGGAATGAGCCCTCCTGTAAATCCGTTAAATACGTTACCGCTGCCTGCGGTAGTGATAGGATCAGGAAAACACCACCAGCCTTCTACAGGTAGCTTTAGCTTGAACACTGTGCAGAGGTCGCACTACACTAACTTGTAGCTTTAGCTGAACACTGTGCAGAGGTCGCATTACACTAACTTGTAAATAATGTAGCTGCCTGCGGTAGTGATAGGATCAGAAAAACACCACCAATCTTCTACAGGTAGCTTTAGCTGAACACTGTGCAGAGGTCGCACTACACTAACTTGTAGCTTTAGCTGAACACTGTGCAGAGGTCGCACTACACTAACTTGTAGCTTTAGCTGAACACTGTGCAGAGGTCGCACTACACTAACTTGTAGCTTTAGCTGAACACCGTGCAGAGGTCACACTACACTAAATTGGAGCTTTAGCTGAACACTGTGCAGAGGTCGCACTACACTAACTTGTAGCTTTAGCTGAAAACTGTGCAGAGGTCGCACTACACTAACTCATAGCTTTAGCTGAACACTATGCAGAGAATGCACTACACTAACGTTTAAATAATGTAGCTGCCTGCAGTAGTAATAGGATCAGGAAAACACCACCAACCTATACAGGTAGCTTTAGCTTGAACACTGTGCAGAGGTAGCACTACACTAACTTGAAGCTTTAGCTGAACACTGTGCAGAGGTCGCACTACACTAACGTGTAAATAATGTAGCTGCCTGTGGTAGTGATAGGATCAGAAAAACACCACCAATCTTCTACAGGTAGCTTTAGCTGAACACTGTGCAGAGGTCGCACTACACTAACTTGTAGCTTTAGCTGAACACTGTGCAGAGGTCGCACTACACTAACTTGAAGCTTTAGCTGAACACTGTGCAGAGGTCGCACTACACTGACTTGTAGCTTTAGCTGAACACTGTGCAGAGGTCGCACTACACTAACGTGTAAATAATGTAGCTGCCTGTGGTAGTGATAGGATCAGAAAAACACCACCAATCTTCTACAGGTAGCTTTAGCTGAACACTGTGCAGAGGTCGCACTACATTAACTTGTAGCTTTAGCTGAACACTGTGCAGAGGTCGCACTACACTAACTTGTAGCTTTAGCTGAACACTGTGCAGAGGTCGCACTACACTAACTTGTAGCTTTAGCTGAACACTGTGCAGAGGTTGCACTACACTAACTCGTAGCTTTAGCTGAACACTGTGCAGAGGATGCACTACACTAACGTTTAAATAATGTAGCTGCCTGCGGTAGTAATAGGATCAGGAAAACACCACCAACCTTCTATAGGTAGCTTTAGCTTGAACACTGTGCAGAGGTTGCACTACACTAACTTGTAGCTTTAGCTGAACACTGTGCAGAGGTCGCACTACACTAACTTGTAGCTTTAGCTGAACACTGTGCAGAGGTTGCACTACACTATCTTGTAGCTTTAGCTGAACACTGTGCAGAAGTAGCACTACACTAACTTGTAAATAATGTAGCTGCCTGCATTAATGATAGGATCAGAAAACACCACCAATCTTCTACAGGTAGCTTTAGCTGAACACTTTGCAGAGGACGCACCACACTAACTGTAAATACTGTAGCTACCTGACTGTGGTACTAACAGGATCAGAAGAACACCACCAATTTTCTTCAGGTAGCTGTAAATACTGTAACAACACCTGCCTGCCTGTCAGTAGGAAGAGAATAACAAGAACAGATCTAGCTAAACTGAATACAGTGTATATTTATATATATACAACACCTGGGATGCATATATATACACAATACTCTGTAAGTGCAGCTAACTGACTGACTGTCCTGCCTAATCTATCTAACGTAAATCAAATGACACTGTCTCTCTGTCTCTGTCTCTCAACGCCGGAACACACTACACAGGGCCGACATGCAGGCGGCCTTATATAGTGTGGGGCGTGTACTAAACCCCCTGAGCCATAATTGGCCAAAGCCACCCTGGCTTTGGCCAATTACAGCTCTCTGTACAGACGGCGCTGTGATTGGCCAAGCATGCGGGTCATAGTGCATGCTTGGCCAATCATCAGCCAGCAATGCACTGCGATGCTGCAGTGAATTATGGGCCGTGACGCGCCACTCGAATTTTTGCGCGAACGACCCATATCGTTGGCAATTCAGCGAATGACCGAACAGGCGATGTTCGAGTCGAACATGGGTTCGACTCGAACACGAAGCTCATCCCTAGTCAGATATGATTCCAAAGACGGAAACTGTGAAGGTGCTGGGGATCTATTTTGGGAGGAATCTCAATAGTCAGGTGAATGCGGAGGTGGCAGTAAATAAGATCAAAAACAAAGGTAATTTCTGGAAATCAAGGTTGCTGGTTTTGACTGGTAAGACATTGATCGCAAAGGTAGTCTTTCTGCCGTTGGTTGTGTTTTTTAACCTTGTATTTCCCCCTAAAAAGATTTGGTGTAGGAAACTGGAGGCTGCCTTCTACCGCTTCTTCTGGGGCTCCAAGATGGAGAGGCTCCGGAGGGAGGTGGTGCAGAGAGGGGTGAGTAAAGGAGGGTATGAGTTTCCGAATGTGGGGAATTTTGTTGACATGCAATATTGGCTTGGCACTTTTAGATCGGTAGTGAGCAACTGTAGGGCTGCAAGTATTATGAAATACCATGCAGGGAGGTTGTTTGCAAGATGGGGGTGGTGCAAGAGGGACCTATCAAAGCCTATGTCCTTAATAATCCCCATATTTTGTTTGAGACTAAGAACATTCTATGAGGATTTTGGTTTGGAGGGGTTGGGAGGTGCTTGTACCGATAAGAAATTGAAGCTGTGGTTGACAAGAGGCCAGACAGTTTGTAATATGTTCAATCCTAAGTCTAAAGTGGCGGAGGAGGTGTGGTCAAGTTTGAAATGGGGAATGGGCTTCCAATAGGCAGAGGGAAATTGCCTGGATTACATTCCACGAATGTCTGATGACAAAGTTGTTCTTAAACTCGAGACCTGAGTAGGTCGGACCAATGCCCGAGGGAGGGGTGTGCATCTCTGGAATCTGTGTACCACGTTTTTTGGGGTTGTTGGTTTGCTTGTAGAGTAAGGAGGCGTTTGGGTAAGTTTGTAAAGGAGGTGATTGGTGTGCAGACTTTATGTATGGAAGTATGGGTGTTTGGTCTGGTGGGTGGGGAAAAGGAGCTTCAGAAGAAAGTCTGGACATTTTCAAGTGTTATGAAGGAGGTGTTGTGGGATGTTAGATGTCTGCATGTGAGGAAAAATATGGTACTGTTAGTGGAGGAATGTGTGGACTTGGTGCTGGCAAGATTGCACCTGTTTTACCTTGGAGATGTGGAAAAAGAAGGCGTAGATTACGCAGAAGGGGTGTGGAAGAAACGGAGGTGGAGGGCGTGCATCCCAAGTCGGCAAGGAGTGACCTGAAGGAATGAGATGAGGTAGGAGGAAGGGATGAGAGTCATATGAGTTATAATATGAGGTTTAGGTTGTAGGATGAGAGCTTTTTTGGCTAATGCCCCGTACATACAATCGGACATTGATCACACATTCCGACAAAATCCATGTATTTTTTCCGATGGATGTTGGCTCAAACTTTTCTTGCATACACAAGCTCACACAAAGTTGGTTGGAAATTGCGAACATCAAGAACGCGGTGACGTACAACACGTACGACGAGCTGAGAAAAATGAAGTTCAATAGCTGTTCTACTTGATTCTGAGCATGCGTGGCACTTTGTGCGTCGGAATTATGTACACACAATCGGAATTTCCAACAACGGATTTTGTTGTCAAAAAATTTGAGATCCAGATCTCAAATTTTGTGTGACAGAAATTATATTTTTTTGGGTGGGGGATATTTTCTCCTGAAATATTTATGATGTTGTCAATGTGTGTCGTTTGTAGGTTGTTCATTTTGATTTAATTGTCTGTGCTGCATTATTTAGCAAAATCTTTCTCAAGATGTTGTGACTAATGTTTAAATCCTTAATAGCTATCAATTTATGGGCGCAATCCTTTTAGCTCCTGTTAATTACCAATGCAAAATGGTCAGACCTCAAAAACCATATTCTGTTAATGTCTCAAATTAACATACATGTGTTTTTTTGCTTTCCTTGCTCTTTTCCAAGTCCTGTTTTGTTGACCAAGACAATTTGTAGCAAATTTTTATGTTTTATGTGTTTTGTTACTTTTCATGCAACAGATTTTCCAACTGCAGCTTAACTAGGCTGATTGGCATGGCAAAACAAAAAAAGGTGTGATTTGTCTACAAACTACTTTTCTGTTGCCTTCATAGTCGCACATGCTTGGATTGTGTGTATGCTACCATGGATAGGCACCAGGAAAGGAAAATTACAGAGCGGTAAGCATTACATTTTCCATTTTAGCGCAGTGGTTCTCAGCGTCAGTCCTCAAGTACCCCCAACAGGACAATGTTTTGGGAATTTATCTTAGCTAAAATAGCTGTCCAAAATACAAAGTCATTGACTGTGATTTAAAGCACCTAGGCAAGATGAAGGAAAACCTGCAATCATGGCCTGTTGGGGGTACTTGAGGACATGGTTGAGAAGCACTGATTTAGAGCACTGAGCTAAAATCGAGCTCCAGACAATCTTATTCTAATTGTGGGCATTTGAGGGAAACCAAGTGAGTGTTAGAACCCCTGCTTGTCTTTCTTAGGTTGGGCTTTGTGTCCCTTTTCTTAAAATTAGTTATGTGACAGGAAATGAGGGTAAAACCCTACCAATGTCTTTCCTTGGCGACACACAGGTTAATCTAAATAGTATCCTCATTAGGCAAATTGCACTCTAGCACTTTGTTGTGTACACCCCAAATTAGTTATTTTGGGGTTTATCAAATGCAAATCCACTCTGCAATACAAGTGTACTGTAAATCTGAGAGGAAGCACTGGTGATTTTATCATCCAATCATGTCGAAGCAAAAAAGTGAACAAATTTAAAGGAGAAAGTGGCAAAATTTGGAAGGTGTCTTCACCCTATCAGGGGTGCAGACATCCCCAAAAACTCACAAGACTTCTAATCCCTCTGCACTCTATCCCAAAGCAAAAATAAGAAATGATTGTATTTAGCTTAACTTTGCAAAGACACATTCCTAAGTTCAACTGTGATGCGTGTCAATGGCCCATTAGGCCTTGTTTAATAGAAAACACCAGTTGCCTTTCACTAGAAACATTTGTTAGTCCAGTCCTGGAAACTGCATCTGCTTTACTATTAATTTACATCAATATATGGATTCCTGCAGCTAAATGCACGACCGCTGTGTATGCGAGATGCACGAGTGCTGTGTGTGCGGAGGTATGTACCCATGGCACATATCTGGTTCCCAGAAGCGGTGGGCAGCATACAGGAAAGGCATCACGCCCCTACAGGAAGTTGCTTGTACTGCTGCTAATTTCTTCCCACCCTCTCACTGTTCTCTGAGGAAGAGATGATCCTTATTTGCAAATTAAGACTTTTTTTTAGCATGGGTTGGTGTTTGTGTGGGTCCCTAACACCCATTCAGACATATTAAAAAATAGGTAATAGAAGACGCACTTAAACTATTAATTCAAATTATAGGAAATCAAACAGGCTCTTGCACTAAATCTAATTTATTTAAGATCTAACTGATTGAAGTGTATGGTCACCTCTAAAGATCAAGATCTGAAAATATTAATTTATTGGGTTTAGAAAAATACAAAAAAACACATTTCAAAGATATATTAGAAGTGATAGGAATGAGATTAGCATCCAAAGTGTTAATTCACTGAGAACCCCTACTAAATGCCTAACAAGACACATCCAATGAGATGAAATTAACCAATTGTATTGAGCGTGCGCTATTATCAATGAGAAAACTGCAGTTACCCTAACACCAGTTGCAGTTTACATATTTATTATCGTTTGCATGCGCCGGTTTGCACGTTTAAGCAATGATTTTTCCGGCGCAACAATTAAGGTGTGAAACGGCGCAGCGCATTCATCTTAGTAAATCACCCCCACTGTGTCTGAATGATAGGGGGATATAGTGTGTAGCTCATGGACAACATTGTCTGTTCCTAATGAGGGGGGAGGGTCATGCCTAAACTGGATTCATTTATATATAAATCATTTTTTGTACATCAATAAAGATATTTATATTTATGTTCTGATGGGAGAAGATCTCTATGAGGTGAGAGCGTTCTGCTGAGATCTGATGACTATTTGTATTCTCTCTTCTAGGATCGGGAACAAGAACTTGTCACGGGATGCAAAAAGAGAACTTAAAATGCTGAGAAAGCTCCGGCCGGGACTGGAAATTTACTGCTAATAACCCCGGAGAAGAGGCTTTGCCACATCGGTGAATGGAGTCAGGACATTGCTCTGGATGATGAGGAGAAGATTTAGAAATGAAAAATCCAATCCAAGAGGAGAATGATCCTCCGCAGATGAAATAATACACAAGGACAGGATGGAGAGGGATTTTATTTTGTTATAAAGGGGTTAAAGGCTTTCTCCATTATAAATAAGCATTTCATATATAAAATGAGGGAACATAACCAGACTGATGATCGATTCCGATAGGTCCCCGGCCTTAATCTTACACATCTCTTACTAAACCTCTATAGCTGCTGGAATTCTTATTTCTGAATGGAGTCTTGTGCCAATGTTTTGCCAGCAACCCCATTTTTTTTTACAGGGGAAGAGGAAGCTGAGGTTTCCATGGAAATGTCAGGACATGATTCAGTCCTGGCTAGAGATAAGCTTTGAGTTCGAGCTGAACTCATGTTCGACTCGAACATCGGCTGTTCGCAAGTTCGCCGAACAGCGAACAATTTGGGGTGTTCGCGGCAAATTCGAATGTCGCGGAACACTCTTTAAAAGTCTATGGGAGAAATCAAAAGTGCTAATTTTAAAGGCTTATATTCATGGTATTGTCATAAATAACTGTCTTAAATAACAGGGGCGGGGCCACCCGGTGAACCCGCCCCCCTCTGACGCACAATGACTTGACACGACTTCCCTGTGGCATTCCCCGTGACGCCACAGGGAAGTCCCGTCAAGTCACAGTGCGTCAGAGGGGGGCGGGGTCACCGGGTGGCCCCACCCCCCGTTATTTAAGAACCGTCAGAAGAGGAGAAGTGTCACACAGCGGGAACCTCCCTCAATGCATGGATGTGGAGCGACCCGAAAAGAAGATGAAGACAAGAAGATGAAGACAAGAAGGTGAAGAGAAGAGCGGGAGCCTCCCTCCATGCCATCGTGGATGCGGAGCGGCCCGAGGAGAAGGGAAGAAGACGCCACGGAGGAGATGCTGGACGAGAACACTGGAGGAAGAACCAGAAGAGCCAGAAGAACCAGAAGAAGAAGAAGATGGAGGAAGAAACCGAAGGAAGATAGAAGATAGAAGAAAGAAGAAGCATTTAAATAAAGGAATTGTCAAAAACTGTCTCTTGTCATTTTTAACATTTTTGACAGTTTTTTAGTGAAATGGTAGGGGTACCCCCTTACCGTTTCACACAGGGGGAGGGCCAGGATCTGGGGGTCCCCTTGTTAAAGGGGGCTTCCAGATTCCGATAAGCCCCCCCGCCCGCAGACCCCCTCAACCACCGGCCAGGGTTGTGGGGATGAGGCCCTTGTCCTCATCAACATGGGGACAAGGTGTTTTGGGGGCTACCCCAAAGCACCCTCCCAATGTTGAGGGCATGTGGCCTGGTACGGTTCAGGAGGGGGGGCGCTCTCTCGTCCCCCCCTCTTTTCCTGCGGCCTGCCAGGTTGCGTGCTCGGATAAGGGTCTGGTATGGACCCCACGCCGTTTTTTAAAAAAAATTTTGGCCGAGGTTCCCCTTAAAATCCATACCAGACCTGAAGGGTCTGGTATAGATTTTGAGGGGGACCCCACGCCTTTTTTTCTTTAAATTTTGGCCGGGGTTACCCTTAATATCCATACCAGACCTGAAGGGCCTGGTATGGAATTTAGGGGGACCCCCCCCACATCATTTTTTTTTTTTTAATTTTGGTTCGGGGTTCCCATGTGGGGAATTCCCATGCCGTTTTTATCAATGAACTGCTATGTGTATTGTCGGACCGGCAATGCATTAATAGCCGCGAGTAGTTTTAAATGACTTTTTTTCCTTTGAAATGTCATTTTGCTGTCAGACTGTTCTAAACACGTGAAACATGCGCCCCTTTACAGGCATACTATAGACACCCCCCAGATACGAAATTTAAAGGGATATTACACTTTTATTGTTTGACTTTAGGCAGTA